>NC_056745.1:737239369-737341869 GCF_019279795.1 Protopterus annectens | reverse complement strand
TGGTTTTGATGCTTTAGAGGCCTCATGTAGAGCTGCTGTTACAGGATCAGTCATACGTAGACATGCTTGGCTCAAAGTGCAAACCTTACCAGATCATGTCAAAGCTAAATTACTAGATGCACCTCTGCAAAAAGATGTATTGTTTGGTGTTAAAGCTGAGGAGGTATTAAAGAAAATGGAGGAAAAGGCAAAATCAATGCAAACAGTGAAAGATTTCCTACAGGTACAACCTCCACGTTTCAGTAGAAATTGGCCTTCAAAAAATTGGTCCTTTCCAGCCACGGACAGACCCCAAAGAGGTAGATACAGGTGCCCGAGGGGTAGAGGGCAATCTCAAGGATCGTTTAGAGGCAGACAATGGCAAGCACCTACTCAGAGGTGGTGAGGATAGTTGACAGCCATTCAGAAAGCAGAACCAATGACTTTCCCCTTTGCATGCCAAGCAAGGCTCAAATGGCAGCACCTTTAGGCGGAAAACTGGCATTATTTTCGAAAAATTGGCATATCACAAAAGACAAATGGATCCTGGACATTATAGACAGAGGCTACAGATTCCACTTTCACACCCTTCCAAAAATGAGAGGCATGCCAAACCTGCCACACAATCAAAGGGCAGAGGCACAAAAACAAATTTCAGATCTCATGGACATGAAAGCTATTAAAGAGGTACCTGCACAAAAACAGGGTCAAGGTTTTTATTCCAGACTATTCCTGGTACCAAGCAAGGGCAAAGATTGGAGACCTATTTTGGACCTATCCATCCTAAACACATTTTTATTCGTGCCAAAATTCAAGATGCTCACATTACAGCAACTTCTTCCCATGCTGGGCAAGGAGTCTTGGCTGGTAACATTGGACCTCAAGGAGGCATACCTACATGTCCCAATCAGACAAGATTGCAGAAGATACCTCCGATTTCTTGCAGGTTTGACACACTATCAATTCTCTGCATTGCCCTTTGGCTTATCTACTGCGCCCAGAGTGTTCACGAAATGCCTGGCATCAGTAATTGCCTACTGCAGACTTCAAGGGATACAAATCTACGCATATTTGGACGACTGCCTGATCCAAGCGGACAGCAAGCGCATACTTCTGAAACATCTGGCTTATGTAATAATGTTGTTGAATTCTCTGGGATACACAGTCAACAAAAAGAAATAGAGGCTAATACCCTCTCAAACAATTTTCCTGGGTGCCAGCTTGGATACCAATACCCAGATGGCCTACCTCACGCCAGAGAAACAAGGGCAACTAACTCAATACTTCAGAAAACTGGCAACTTTCACCAGGCTGACTGCAAGGAAAATCTTGCAGGCTCTGGGATTCATGGCATCTTGCATCCTACTAATCCCATGTGCAAAGCTGCATATGAGGAAACTTCAATGGTACCTAAAAAAAGATGGTCTCAACACAGCCACAGTTTGGAAACAATAATACCACTGATTCCATGTCTTCAAAAGGAATTTCTGTGGTGGGCTCGAGCATGCCAAAGAAACGCAGGTCTCCCATTCTGCAAGCCTCAAGCAAATCAAGTCATCACAACAGATGCCTCGGACTACGCCTGGGGGGCGCACAGGACAGATCGGTGCATTCAGGGCAAATGGTCCCAAAAAGAAATACACATCAATCAAAAGGAAATGCTAGCAGTAATAAATGCTATTATAGCTGTCAAAGACCTACTGCATCCAGACCAGCTATTGATAAGGACAGACAACACCACAGTAATGTGGTACATAAACGGGGAGGAACCCATTCATACCCTCCTTTGCAGGCTAGCCATGTCTCTTTGGAACATGGCTCTGGAATTACAAATCGAACTTCAAGCACAGTACCTGCCAGGCAAGGAAAACACACTGGCAGACAACCTAAGCAGAAATATGACCGATCCACACGAATGGAAGTTGCATCCTCAAGTTTTTACAAAGATAATTCAAGCATGGGGAAGGCCAGACATAGATCTCTTTGCCTCCCACAGAAATCACCAATTGGCAAAATTCTTAAGGACTTTTCATCCACAGGCCTGGAAAGTGGGTGCACTCTTTCTTTCAGTTGGACAACAATGACAGTTTATGCCTTTCCACCTCTTCCTCTGCTGCCCAAAGTTCTATTAAAAACCAGAGCAGACAGACCAAAGATGATTCTCATTGCTCCAGACTGGCCAAGACAACACCTGGTACCCACTCCTGAGGAGCCTGACTCATTCCCCACCATGGATCCTGCCTCTAATGCCTCTTCTACTGACTCAGCACAACTTCAAAACTCTTTAGTCAGCTGAAAACACTCAATCTAGCCGCATGGAAGATTCCGTAAAATCGCAACAGACCCTACTCTCCAAGGAGGTGCAGGATGTCATTTTGGAGGCCAGAAGACCTACTAGAAAAGCCTACTCTGCAAAATGGAAACGGTTTTGTGCCTGGAATGAGAAAAAGGGCCAGAATCCTGGAATACTGAATTTACCTCAAATATTACAGTACCTAGCTGAGATGCTAAGCAGTGGACTTTCATTCTCCTTCATCAAAATCCATGCCTCAGCCATTTCTGCAGAATACAACACTGATCCTCCTTTATTCTCTCACCCCCTCTTAAGACAGTTCCTCAGAGGGGCTAAGAATATAAAACCCCCAAGGAAACAACCAGTACCTGCTTGGGACCTCAATGTCATTCTAGAAAAACTGACCTTGCCTCCTTTTGAGCCAGCTGCTTCAACAGAGCTGCAATAGTTGTCCTGGAAAACAGCCTTCCTGCTGGCTATCACCTCAGCTCGCAGGGTTTCAGAACTACAAGCCCTCATGGCTGTGCAGCCTTTCATCATTATCAATCAGGACAGAGTTTCCTTACGAACCAATCCTTCCTTTATGCCAAAGGTAGTATCCAGGGTAGCCTTGAATCAGGCTATCCACTTACCTACCTTTTACCCTAATCCTCAAAACAAAGGGGAGAGACTACTACATTCCTTGGACATTCACAGCCAGCTACGTTATTATTTGGACAGAACAAAGCCTCTCAGAAAATCAGAGCAACTCTGTGTCCTATGCTACAGGAGCTCAAGGGAAGCCTATTTCCAAACAGACTATCTCAAAATGGATTTAAGTATCTTTGCTTTTTTTTCCAATTGAAATAGCTTCTGTAACTTACCTTGAACTAGCCTGAACTGTTTTTTAACTGATTGCTGCATTATTTTAAAATCTGCACTTAGTTTCATTTTAGTCGAATTTGATTGAAAGTTTGCTTGTTTGTTTAATTTAACTGTGGAGGCTGCCCACTAAAGTGTGCTAGCCTGTGTAACTAATTTATCACCGTTTCTGCATTTTCTATGTGTTTCTACCAAAAAAACAAAAAAATAATCCTTGTTTTCCCGCCTTCCTCGGCTAGTTTAGACCAGTTTACAGGCATTGCTGTATTCTGGGCTGTGGTGTAGTTCTTGTGTTGTCCATTACCTTACTTGGATAGAAGGAAGTTTCTGTGCTCACCAGTGGGAGTGGGGAGCCTTGAGCAGCCTACCTGTCCTTGAGGGAAGTGACCTCAGCACAAGAAGCTGTAGTAATTGGTTGTTTGGGACCATTTCTAGCTCTTTTGTAGTTCACTGTTTAAAATCCATGTTTGCATGGCTTTGCGCATAGTGCAGCGCCGGTTAAACTTTTTCTTGCTCCGCCAAGTCTGCTCTTCAAATTTTCCCTTAAGGAAGCTCTACTCTTAGTATGACCAGACTATTCATTGTATTATAAGCCTAGCACTTGTTCTTAATACTTATCTACTAAGTAAGCACTCTCGTACTAAGTAAAGCACTACATCTACTTACCACCCCTGTGAATATCCACTTCCCTTAAAGGTATACCACTCCCTTATACTGTTCTAGCATGTCGAGTGGTAGATTACTGGCGTAGTCTCCAGTTCAGCTGGTCAGTCTGGGTATCTTGAGACAATGCTACAATTGTCTCATGTACACAGACAACCCTCTCCTCCTCCCAACAAACACAAATACATGTGAGAGATGCAACTATATAGCCAAACTGGAGGCTGAACTCTCTCAACTCAGGGCTGGCATGACCAGACAGGAGGAGATGGCAACCACACACACAACAATCCCAGTCCCACATAGACCTTCCACAACTGCAAACCAAACACACACAGACATACTCGGAGGCTCTAATAAAACACTTACCAAAACAACAGAGGCTCCCAAAGCAGACATCCAAAAATCCACCACCTCAAAACAAAACACATGCAACACATACTTCAATAAATCAGTGTGTCGACCAATCGCAGCCCTTAAGGCCAAACACCTTGCCTGATACACTAGTAATAGGTGACTCCATAGTCAGACACACTGACGTCCCACTGACCAGGCTGAACAAGGAGAAGGTGACTGAACTGTCTGTCGGGAGCTAGGATCCGCCACATAACACACGCACTCAGGTCACTCCAAAGCAAGTACAAATATGACTCCGTCATTGTCCATGCTGGTGTGAATGACCTGAGACGTACCTCCCTGGACTACATGTAAAGAGACATAGAGGAGCTCTCCGATTATGTGGCCCAGGCTGGTATGACCCTGACTCTGAGCAGCATCTTGCCCTCACCAAGAATGATACCACAATACAAAGACAAGATGATCAGCTTTAACCATTGGCTCAAGTACTGGTGTCATTCTAAGGGGATCCAATGTCTGTCTGCCTGGGATGATATGTTGGACAAGCCGCGCTGCTTTGCAAGGGATGGCTTACACCTGTCACCACTGGGCTTCCGGATATTGGCTAAGGCTCTTGCCACCCCTATAGTGCCTTTTTTAGGCAAGGCTCAAAAGACAAACCCACCTCCTTAGAAAACAAAATGGAAAAAACTAAGGGTAATGTTGCTCAACGCCAGAAGTCTAAATCTCAAGATGCAGGCACTTGATGCACTCCACAGCATGGAGAACATCGACGTCTGTGCAGTAACTGAAACCTGGTTTAAGGCTCCTGAGAGCACCCCAGCACTACCAGGCTATACCTCGTATCATGGTTTTCGCCCCAAAACCCGGCGAACCACAAGGAGGGGAGTGTCCCTATTCATAAAGGACACCCACACCTCCAGGTTAGTAGCAACACATGAAGCATCAGAGACCATACAGGTGCAACTAACCATAGGCAAAACTGCTATACAACTGGTAGCATGTTACAGACCATCCTCCCAATCTCAAGAACCCCACTCAGCCTTCCTGAAGACATTGGAGGATATGAATGTATCACAAAATACCATCATACTGGGAGACTTCAACTACCCAAACATAGATTGGGTACATTATTCTAGCCCTAATATCCTAGCCCAAAGGTTCCTGAAATTAATAAATTCAAATGCACTGGAACAACTAGTCACCTCTCCCACTAGGGGAGATTATATACTAGACCTGATAATCACAAACATGGGGACAAAATGCTCCACACCGGAAGTATATCTCTCACTAGTGAGATCTGACCACAAACTAATCACCCTGGATATACATATCCCACCTCCACCCCCAGCACAAAAGACCACAGTGAAAAATTTCTCAAAAGCAGGCTTCACTCTTCTTAAGACTGAGATGGTATCCTTTAAGCCCACTGTGCCAGTGGATACCCCATCCCACAATGCCGAATCCTTCACAAATGCTTTCTATGGACATCTCCAAGAATGCATAGATCATGCAATCCCAAACCAATCCAAGTCCCTCTCCACTAAATGTAAGCATCCTGTCTGGTGGACCTCAGACATAAACAAATTGTATAACAAAAGAAGGAAGCTACTGCATGACAGAGCAAAATCCCATAAAGGGAAGACATCTCTGATCAACACTAGCAGAAAACTACGTTCTCTCATAAAAACATCCAAGGCCAACTTTGAGAGAAAAATCGCTAAGGACACTAAAGATGACCACAAAGCCTTCAGCTATGTTAGAAACCTGAGCGGAAACCCTCAGATATGCTCAGAGTTAGTTCACAACAGCAAAAAATACACTGAACCCACAGATATTGCCAACATTCTGGCTGACAGGTTCAGTGCAAATTTCTCCCCTCCTTCACCCCCAAAAGAAGAAATACTTATCCCAGCTGAATGTAATCTCCCTGTCATCTCAGATGTCCAAGTGAGAACCGCCCTAAATAAAGCAAATAACACAGCATCAATGGGACCTGACGGTATCCCGGGGTGCGTGTTACGTGAACTCCAAGAGGAGCTAAACCCACACATAAAAATGCTATTTAACCTTAGCCTTACTTCGGGATATGTACCTGAACACTGGCGTACAGCAACAGCGATCCCACTCCACAAGGGGGGTGCCTCTACAGACCCTGGAAACTACCACCCCATAAGCTTAACTAGCCTGGTCTGCAAAGCTATGGAAAGAATCATTATGGAACTCGTAAACAGAGACATAGGGGACCTACAGACACTTGACCCCACCCAGTTCGGCTTTGTAAAGGGCAGATCCTGCCTTTTAAACCTGGTTGACTTTTTCAAAACAGTCACTAGAGCCATCGATGAGGGCAAAGCAGTCCATACAGCTTACCGCAAAGCAGTCCATACAGCTTACCTGGACTTGGCTAAGGCCTTCGACACAATACCCCACTCAGGCATCATAGATAAGCTAAACAGCTTAAAAGTAAACCCTTATGTCACTAGATGGGTTGCAAACTGGCTAAAGGACAGAACCCATAAAGTTAAAATCGCTGGAGCAATGTCAGACTCAAAGCCAGTCACAAGTTGTCTCCCAGGGATCTGTCCTGGGACCCCTCTTGTTCGGCATTTATTTCTCAGATGTTAAAGCAAACATGGGAGGGCTGTGGCTGACAAAGTTTGCAGATGACTGCAAACTAGGCGCCATAGTCGATACACCAGCAGACACACATCCTACAAAAAGGCCTCACTGAAACGGACAACTGGTGCCGTAGTCCCGGCCTTAAACTAAATGCCAAAAAATGTATAGTCATCCCTTTTGGAAAAAACAAAGTACCCACAAATTATCACAGACAGCAACCCACTGAATACGGAAAAAGTAATCAGAGACCTAGGTACCCAAGTAGACAGCGACCTCTCATTTGACACCCACGTTGCCAAAGTGGTTAGAAAAACATTCTACCTTGCACACCTCATCATGAAGGGATTCACATCCAGATCCAAGGATGTCATTGTACCCCTATATTCCTCCCTCATCAGACCCATGATTGAGTACAATGCCCCATTTGGTATGTACCTCACCCGGCATTTGCAACAGCTGGAAAGACCACAAAAGTACCTCACCAAAAGGATCAAGGGTCTCCAACATATGTCTTATTCTGCCAGACTAAAGAAACTTCAGCTCTATTCAGTAGCATACCACCTGCTCAGAGGTGATCTCTGCCTGACGTACCATGCCATGTCCAATCAGGATCTGATGGACATGCTCCACCTCAAAAAATCCAAATCCATCAGGACCACGAGAGCTAAAGACTTAAACCTCGGCACAAGTATGAATAGGACATGCTGGAGGGATAGAATCATAACCCAGAGGCTTCCCATGCTTTGGAACAGGATCCCAGTTCGTATTAGGCTGAGACCCTCACTGACTCAGAGAAATCTTGATGAGTGGATGGGAGATCGTAAGTTTACCCCAGGGGTCACATCTGTGTCACTGCTAGACAGGTGCACAGTAAACTAATTCTATTATATAAAGGGACCTTCATTGTGTCACTACTATACAGAGGCACAGTATTCTAGATTTATTCTGTACATTTTGTACCATTTCATGGGGTGGCAAAAGCCACATCACTATGGCTAGGCTTACAAATGCCCCAGGGCAGATAGCCTAGTACTATACTATGAAACTATGATAGCCTACTGCATACGCTTTTGTTACTCTTTTCATGGTAAATCTGTACCTGCAGGCATCAGATCTCACTCCACAAGGGCCACAGCTACCTCTGCAGCTTTCCTCAGGGGGGTTCCTACCAAAGATTTTTTGGAAGCTGCCACTTAGTGCTTGGAGAAAGTATGTACAGAACTCCATCACCTACCATTATACTCCAAATCTAGAGCAGGCTTTGCCACTGCAGTCTTGCAGGGCGTCCTGGCTCCTCCTAGTTCCACCTAGTGCCTACCACCCCTTTTTTAGCTTTGGGATTCTACCCATCTGTTATGACTTCAGCTGTATGCACGATGAACATAGTGCAGTTTGGTACCTACCATAAATGTAGATGTTAAGAGTGCTAATACAGCTGCAGTCCAGGTTTCCCTCCCTCCTTCCTTTCTTGGGACCGGCCTAATGGCTAACACCTCCTCATACTACCTAATTGGGGTATTCTTTTATGGTGTATTTGCTTGCAACTACTGTTTTTTGATTATATTGCATTGCATTATTACATAAATGTATGTATTGCCTTCCTTTTGGGGGCACCTGACATCTGGGGCAAGAAAAACTGAAGAAAATGGCGTTGGCTGGTTCCTTTATACCCCTGTCACACTGACGTCAGGGAAGAAGCGACGACATCCGACGCCGGACCTAGACTTTGGAATTCGGCCGACCGAGGACCCGCCTGACGGCAGGAAAACCCATCTGTTATGACTGCAGCTGTATTGCTGTATTAACACTCGAACATCTACATTTATGGTAGGTACAAAGCTGTACTTTTGCAAGAGTGCCAGTCGGCCGCTACCCAAGTTTCATCTACCAAATTGAAACGGAAGTCTTCTAAAGCGAAGTACCCCATTTGGGATTCTTTTTTCTTACACTATCTGATGTCAGAAAAAGTTAACAATCGTCTTGCCTGTGGAAAGCAAATACCACACTGAGACTTTCATTCTTACTGCGTGTCTTGTTTAGGCCCAGACCACGACATCCCCCCGCTGTCGCTTCTGTGCCTTGTTCAACGTCAGAGCTATCCATTGTCAGCCCTTTATTGTAGCTAGATATTTTTGCTTACAGTCCTCAAACTCTGATATGGCTTCGGTAAGCGATCAGACAGCAGATCTTCAGTAGATCTTCTGAAAAAACGTAAAGATAAAGACAGACCGCATAGGTCCAAACCTACCGATGACATTCACGTTAAGCTAGTCGTCGGTTCTCTGGTCCTCAGGTGCTTTGGCATCCCCTGATGCCTGCTTCTGTAGATGTGCAGGCCGCTACAGAGATCCTTTCAGAGTCCGATATGCAGGAAAACTCTTCAACTAAGGATCTTGTGGTAGTCTTTACCTTGGATGGGTCTGGAGCCACTGAGCAGGCACCGGCTTCCGAGGAAGTCCTTCTCACTACAGTTTCTCGACACAAACTGAGGTCTTCTTTTGCGACTACTATTCTTTCGAAAATAACAGTTTTAGGCCCAGGGTACGAACCGCACCCAAGAAACCAACCCAATCTCAGGGACCTGCTTCCTTGCCTCATTCTCAAATGCTTAACATGGCAGAAGACCTTATCATGCTGATCAAGGGAAGCCAAGCTACCCCCTCCAAAAGGAAAAGAGATCTGTCCCCTGTAGTTTTGTCTGAACATGAGTCCGATGACTCTGATGCATCTGAATATGAAGACATGCAACCCCTCTCTACATATGAGGATTCTAATACAGAGGATTCCATCCCTTCAGCCTCTCCCCCAGAGGATTTTTCCTTTGGGGAAACCCTTCATACCTTAAGGGAGCATTTCCAATGGGAGAGTCAGGACTACTCTCAGTCTAAAAAAAAGTCACTGGGAATTCTTAGATCTACTACAGCACAGACCCTTGGCCATCCCCCAGTCCTGGATGTTGTAGAGTATGTGTTCCTGGAATCCAGCTAGACTCATGGCACCCTCCCTCCTGCACCCAGAAGACCAGACCGGTACTACGGAGTCCCTGACTCAATTTCTTTTTAAAAATCCTACTGCTGACCCTGAGGTAATTTTTCAAGGGCCCAAATGGATTAAAACAACCTCTTAAGAATCCCACCCGAGCATTAGACAGGTGGGGTAAAAAAGTATACACCTCCACTACTCTTGCTATCCGGGCACTAAATTGTCAGTTCCATATGCTAAAATTTCAGCAACATACCTGGAACTCCTCTAACAAAAAAAAAGTCTCCCTTTCCTGCCTGTGCAGAATCTAGAGTTACAAGAGTTGATGCATTCTGCAAGTCAAGTAACTAAACACACCTTGCACTGTGGTTTTGATGCCCTAGAAGATTCTTGCAGGGCAGCAGTCACCGGATCTGTCATTTGAAGGCATGCTTGGCTTGAGGAACGGCCCTTGCCTGACCATGTCAAATCTAAATTGGATGCCCCTTTGCACAAAGACAACTTATTTGGCAGTATGGCAGAAGAGGTCTTAAAGATGGAAGAAAAAAAGCAAAATCTATGCTGACAAGTTAAGGATTTCTTACAGGTCCAGCCACCCAGGTTCAGCAGGCATTGTCCCCCACCAAGCACTGGTCCTTTCCTGCTCCCAGTAAGCCAGTTTAGCCCAGATCCTGGGGAACTAGACCCCCCCCCCCCAAAGACAGCAGCCACAGGGAATGCAGAGATCTAAGCAGTGGACTACCTCCACTTCAAAACCAGGGAGTTCTAAGCCACCCCCTTATGGTAAGAACTCACAATGACTAACCTCCCCCATCCCCTCCGTCTGCCTACCTTCACTTACCCCTAGGAGGAAAATTCTCCTTTCACGCAGGCACCTGGGCCACTATTACCAACAACTGCTGGGATCTCAACAGTGTCCCAAGGAATTTTCTTTCCACACCCTTCCAACCCCATAGGGTTCCCAGATCTACCTCCAAACCAGTGGGCAGAGGCACAAAAGCAATTCCTTTTCCTGCTCTCTGAGGGCAGTAGAGCACATTCCTGCAGAACAGAAAGCCAAAGTTTCTACTCCAGACTTTTTCTGGTACAGAAAAGAGGGCACCTGGTGACCCATCATAGATCTATCCATTCTAAACTGCTTCCTGGTGATCCCAAAATTCAAAATGCTCACCCTCCAGCAGCTGCTACCCCATGCTCTCCAAGGATGCTTGGCTAGCCACCCTAGATCTAAGAGGCCTACCTCCACATTCCTGTCAGGGAATCATGCAGGAAATGTCTCCGTTTCAGGGCTGGATCTCAGCACTTTTCAGTTCTCTGCGCTTCCCTTTGGCTTATCTACTGCTCCCTGAGTTTTCACAAAATGTCTGGCTCTGGCCATTGCCTTTTGCAGACAAAGGAATATCCAGATTTACCTCTACTTAGACTGCCTAATTCAGGCAGACAGCCAGGAAAAACTGCTAAAGCACCTGGCCTTTTGTAAAGACCTTCCTAACCTCCCTAGGGTGCACAATCAATGAAAATAAATCCAAACAGGTGCCCACCCAAAGGATTATATTCCTGGGAGCAAGCCTGGACACAGCATCCCAGATGGCATTCCTTACACCAGAAAATCACATTTTCCTGATAGCCTGCTGCTCTCAACTAGACACCAGCTATCTGCAAGGAAAATCCTGTAATTTCTCGGGTTCATGGCATCTTGCATACTACTCATTCCATATGCCAGACTGAGTATGAGGAAACTTCAGTGGTACCTAAAAAGCCTTTGGTGTCAACACTCTCAAGACCTGGAGACTCTTATACCTATAATTCCTTGCCTCAGAAAAGATTTTCTTTGGTGGGCAACAGCATGCTCCCACAACAAGGGACTACCTTTCTCAACCCCTGCTGCCCAGACCCTCACCACAGAAGCATCAGACTGGATGCACACCTGGACAGCAGGTAGGTGCATACAGGGCCAATGGCGCCCATAGCAAATCCCTCTGCACATCAGCCAAAAAGAGATTATGGCTGTCCAGCACACCTCGATAGCTTTCAAGCCCCTTTTCTCCCCAGGGGCTCTCCTGATCAAATCAGACCACACCACCGTGATGTGGTATATCAACAAGCAGAGAGGGACTCACCCCTACCCTCCTGTGCAGGCTGGCCATGACCCATTGGCACACAGCCGCTGCCATGCAACTCCACTTGTTAGCACAATTCCTACCAGGTGCTCTCAACTCTCCAGCAGACCAATTGAGCAGAAATCTTCTGGACCCACACTAGTGGCAGGTCAGCAGAAGAACCTTCACCCTAATAACCCGGAAATGGGGCCCCCCCGAAGGTGTGCCTCTTTGCCTCCCATACCAACCATCAGCTCAGCAAATTCTGCACCAGGGAGCATCACTGCATGGCTTGGTAAGTGGATGCCCTGTCCTTCTCCTGGGTCAATCTATTGGTCTATGCCTTTCCTCCACTACCTCTCATCCCCAAGGGTACTGCTCAAAATAAAGGAGGAAAAACCAAGGACAATTTTTATAGCCCCAGACTGGCCTCACCAACACTGGTACCTTTTGCTGCGCAGCCTGTCCCCAATGCCACCATGGCATCTTCCTCAGATTCCAAACCGCCTGACAGACGGAAGGGGAATTCATGCATCCCCAATTGCAGACACTCAATATGGCAGCTTGGCTTATTCCCTAACCCCGATCAATCTGCCAGCCTCCGTAAATGGGTTCTAGATGATCTGAAGTAGGAGATTCATTTGTCTGCAACCTGTGGGTTATGGATCTGATATCGGATCCGAACCGGCATGGTTTTCCAGCTATGGATCCGAGCTCTCAGCTCCTCCCCTCACCCATAATGCCCTGCTCTCCCTACATGACCTCAGATCTAGTTTGCCGTGCTGGTGACCAGATTGGTTTCTGAGAGCTCTACAGCTAAGTGTTTTTTCAGCTAATTGTGTTAAATTTAAAGTTTTTTCAACAGTTTTGTGTGAAAGTTTAGGTTTCCCTTATTGTAGCTTAAAGTTGTTTAGTTTTATTAACTTTTATAACTTTTAGTTTCCTCCTCGCTGGCGTAGTGTGTTTGGGCCTGTGTTTGTTTGGCTAGTTAGCTTTTACTTTTTAGACTAGTTTAAGTAAAAGCTAGTGTTCTTAGGATGTCTGAACAACCTAAGGCTGTTTTTCGAAGTGCTCCGAGTGTGGCCATAAGCTTTCCCCTGCTGATGGCCACACTGTGTGTTCGATGTCTTGGGGTTGAACACCTCACTTCTGGATGTTCCATTTGTGCAGGGTTCAACCCCAGGGCATTGAAGGAGCGGAGGTCGGCTGGTCCTGGCGGGCTTTTGCCCCGGACTCTGCTCCGCCGCTCCTTCGGGGTACTGTGTCTGGTTCCTCCTCTCCCTCCTCCTCCTGGGACTCAACCTCCCTGTAGTGGTTTGGAGGAGAGGGAAGCAAAGAAGGACCGGAGGGAGAAGCACCATAAGCAGCGGGCCGAGACCTCTGTTTCGGCCCCGCCTGCCAAGTGGGCTTCTCCTCCGGCCTCCTTGTCTGCTGGTTCTCCCCCTCCTTGGCTCCGGTCTCCTGTGTGCTTTTCACCGGGACCTGAGGAGGAGGAGACCCGATCTCCAAGGCTATCGAGGAGGCACTCAAGGCCTACCTCGGTAGCCTCGTCGAGATCTACGTACAGTTTATCTGATGCTGATCTGGACCGGATGATGAGAAGGTTCATCCAGGCCCAGATGCAGATGGGAGTGCTCTTGCCTCCCCCCCCCCCCTCTGGGGGGGAGCTCAACCCCTTTCTTTAAACCTATAGCTCCTTCTCCGACCTGCTACCCGGGTTCGGAGCAGTTGGAGCCGAGCAGCCGAGCCGGGGTGGGCCGGCGCCGATAGTACTGGGTACTTCGGATCCGACCCTGCCCTCGAGTGTTTCGGATCCGACCTCTCAGAGCCTGGATCCGAGCTTCGGATCTGGGGGGATCAGTGCTCCTTCGGCGCCGTCCGTGTCTGAGTGCACTGCCCCCTCGGATCAGAGTGCTTCGGTGCCGGCTCCGATCCACTGTTCGGATCCTAGGGGGAGCCGATGATCGGATCCTTTGGTCGAGGTCTGCTCCCCCTCGGCTTTTGATGTAGTGGAGAGGGCCCTGTTGAGGGTTTCCGGACCCCCGGCACTTGCTTCCCGCGCCAGCCCCCATCTGCACTGGGCCAGGCTTCCACCATCCGGCCATTGGGACAGCCCGCTCCTTTGCCCCAAGTTCCTTTTGGAACAGGTCACGGTTTGCGAGGAGTCCTCTGACAGCCCCCCGGAGGATGCCCCTCGCAAGCATACGTGCAAAAGGAGGCACATAGACTCCCCCGAGTCTCTTACTGAAGACACGGACTTGGAGGAAGGGGAAGGCTCCCCAAGATCACCCCCCGAGGATGTCTCCTTTGGAGACATCATGGAAATGCTTTGCATAAGGGGGGGGGGGTCTGCCCCCAAGTCTTCCTCGGACGAGTCCGTGTTCTTGGAGGCATTTGAAGCGGGCCCGTCTACCTCTTGGGTGTCCCCTCCTGCCGACCCCCTGGTGGACCTGATTACCACCAGGGCGTGGAAGGAACCGGACACCGTGGAGCCAATCCCAAAAAGGCCTGACTGTATACTTAGTCCCCCGGCTGACCGTGCCCATTGGAGTAAGGGGCCTCCGGTAGATGCCATGTTGACGGCGGCAGCCACCAAGAGGGAACTTGCTCAGGAGAGTCCCTCAGTCCATCCCCCGAGCAAGGAGTCTCAGATGATGGACCGCTTGGTGAAGCGGATGTTTAGTTCAGCGACCTTTTCAGTGAGGGCGCTGAACTACCTGGCACATGTGATTAGGATGCAGCGCGATCTTATCAAGGAATACGCTGCATCCCCCCCCAGAGTCCATGTCGGAGGAGGACAAATTGTTGCACTCCACCCATATGGCCACTCTCAGGTCTGTGACTAATATCTCTATGCGGTTACTGTCCCATGCTACGGATGGTGCTGCTAGAGCCGCAGGGGCAGGCCTAGTTACTAGACGTCAGGCCTGGCTCCGCCATTGCGATTTCACGGAGCCCTTCAAGGCGTCATTTGCGAACGCTCCCTTCGATGGTTCTGCCCTCTTTGGCAAAACTGTTTGTGATACCTTGACCCAGAGCGAAAAGGACTGGAAGATGCTGTCTGCCGTCGGAATCCGCTTCTCTGTGCCCCAGAGGCCCTATTCTAGGAACCAAAAGGGCCAGAAGATGATGTGGTTCCGGAAGTCGCAGCAATCCCAACCCGCTCCGGACAACCAGTCCTTCCGTGGCAGAGGAGGACAGGGAGGACGCCCCCAGGGCAGAGGGGCTCCCAGGAACTGGGTCCAGAGAACCTTCTCTGAACGGCCTGCAGCAGCCCTGAAGGGTTGCCCGCTGCTCCACTCTGGAGACAGTCGGGGACGCTTTCGAGCACCTAGCGGCATGGGAGTCCATAACATCAGACCGCTGGGTCCTCCGCATCATATCTAGAGGATACCGCATCCCATTTCATCACATGCCAAGATTGAAGTCCCTCCCCGATGTTCCACCCGGTCAGTGGGAGGCCGCTTTGGCAGAAATTGGCCATCTGCTAAAGAAAAGAGCCATCCAGCCCGTCCCCCCAGACCAGATCGGATCAGGGTTCTACTCCAGGTTCTTTTAGTGCCAAAAAGACGGGGGATCTAAGACCAATATTAGACCTTTCACTCTTGAACCTGGCAGTTCCCAAGGAGAAGTTCCGAATGGTTACATTGCAGTCTATTCTCCCCCTTCTGGGAGAAAATCACTGGATGTGCTCCATAGACCTCAAGGATGCGTACTACCATATACTAATGGACAGGCTCCAGGAGGTTTCTCCGCTTCGCTGGGAGCCAGTCACTACCAATTCGGTCCTTCCCTTTGGTCTCACCACAGCCCCAGGGTGTTCACCAAGGTATTAGCAGTGGTAGCGGCCCACCTGAGGCTTCAGGGGTGCAGGTCTTCCTTACCTGGACGACTGGCTTCTCACCGCCCAACAAGGCATCTACTGTTATTGGCGAGATTCCTTTCTCCATCTAGCTCCCCGTCTGGGCATCACAATAAATACAGAAAAATCCAACCTAGCCCCTACGCAGTTCATAGATTTTATAGGTGCCAGGTTAGACACAGACGCGGTTAAGAGCCTTCCTCACTGCGGACAGAATTCAGAATCTGCAGCTCCAGGTGCGGGCCATTCTCCACTCCAGCTCAGTTCCGGCGGAGTTGGTCCTGAGGGCTCTAGGGTCCATGGCAGCAGCGATAGCTCTTCCTCTCGCCAGGTTCAATGTGCGCATCCTTCAATGGACACTCCTAGTTCAGTGGTCTTATCTTGCTCTTCCTATGCATCATCCCATTGCGATCAGCAAGGCTTGCAAGCGGTCCCTCCTATGGTGGCTCCACTCTCCAGATCTCCATGGAGGCCGCCCCTTTTGTGCTTCCCCCCCTCTCGCCATGATGACCACGGACGCCTCCCGCCTCGGGTGGGGGGGGGGGGGCATTTTGCAGGCCGGACGGTCCAAGGCACGTGGAACGATTCAGAGACCTTACTGCATATCAACGTTCTAGAGATTAGAGCAGTGCTGTTAGCGTTGCAAGCACTTCAGGCCTTTCTTCCCTTGGGAACTATTGCGATTCAGTCGGACAACATGTCTGTCGTCTGGTATATCAACAAACAGGGAGGAACCAGGTCTTACCCTCTTTGTCGAGAAGCCATGAGAGTGTGAGAATGGGCAATCTCCACCAACCGCTTTCTCATCGCAACGCATATTCCGGGTCGGTCCAACATCCTTGCGGACAAACTCAGTCGCACCATTCTCTCCCCTTACGAGTGGTCTCTCAATGCTCAGGTAGCGAAACGCATCTTCGCACGGTGGGAAACTCCTTGTTGCGATCTTTTTGCGTCTCCCTCAAACACCAAGTGCGACAGTTTTTTCACTCTAATACCTCCTCCCGGAGATACCCCAAGAGACGCTCTGGTGCATGCTTGGCCACCCGGTCTTCTTTATGCTTACCCCCCTTTGCCTCTGATGCTCCAAGTTCTTCAGAAAGCCTCTTGGTTGGGATGCAGAATGATTCTCATTGCCCCATTCTGGCCTCTACAGATCTGGTTCCCTTTCCTAAGGTCTCACTCGGTGAATCCTCCTTGGATTCTAGATCCCATTCCAGATCTGATATCTCACCCATCCCACCTATCAACCCCGAATCTGGACAACCTGAAGCTGACTGCTTGGCTGCTCCAGTTCCACTCCTGATCAGGACTCCCGGTATTTCGTCTCCAGTTAAGGCCATCCTGGTGGCGGCTCATAAACCATCTACCAGGAAAGTTTACCGCAGTAAGTGGAAACTATTCTACATTTGGGTGGAGCGGCAAGGTCTAGACCCCTTCACAGTTCCCCTTCCTCTGGTGCTTGACTTTCTAACCACTCTTTTTAATGATGGTGCCAGCAGTTCCACGGTCAAAGTGCAACTTGCGGCAATTTCTCACTATCATTTTGGTCAAGACTCCAGTCCACTGATGTCTGCCAAATTGTGTAAGATTTTCCTAAAAGGTACTTTTCTCCTCAGACCCCCTGTAAGGCAAGTGGTTCCTCCTTGGACCTTTCTCTGGTCCTTCAGGCCTTGACCGCTCCCCCCTTCGAACCTGCGGCTACGGTAGATCTGAAATTGTTATCTTTCAAGACTGCCTTTTTAGTAGCCATTACCTCGGCCAAGAGAGTTTCAGAACTTCAAGCCTTGTCCGTCAAGCCGCCCTACTTGGTCTTTCATCCGGACCGTGTATACCTAAGGACCAACCCGTCCTTTCTTCCTAAGGTAACTTCTGAAGCAAATATTAATCAATCCATTAACCTCCCTGTTTTCTTTCCTAAATATCAAAACAAAGGTGAATACAAGCTACATTCCTTAGATGTTCACAGGCAACTTAGATTTTATTTGAACAGGACAGCTGGTCATAGGCAATCCGACCAGTTGTTTATTTCCTTTGCTAAATTCAATTTGGGTAAACCAATTTCCAAAGTCTCCTTATCACGCTGGATTTCGAGTGCATCTTATTGGCTTATCAAGCTTCTGGAAGGCCCGCACGAGGGAGTACATGCCCATTCAACCCGGTCAGTTTCTACTTCAGCGGCCTTTAAAGCTAGGATCCCTCTGGATGATATTTGTTCAGCAGCCACTTGGGCTTCATCTCATACCTTTATCTCCCACTACAAGTTGGATATTACATCTAGAGGTAGAGCATCCTTTGGCTCATGGTGCTCTGGAATATCCTTCCATGATGGCCGCCCAAGATTCAGGTAGCTGGGGACTCTGTCCCACAGGTTGCAGACAAATGAATCTCCTACTTCAGATTTAGAAGTTATGTACTCACCATAACGTTCCATCTGAGTAGGTGTATTCATTTGTCTGCAACCATCCCGCCCTCCTTTCCCCCTGGCCTTGTCAGTTTCCTGCATATTATGTGTTACCCTTTTTAGGGTATTTCTATTGTTGGCAAACTCTATCTGAGGTCATGTAGGGAGAGCAGGGCATTATGGGTGAGGGGAGGAGCTGAGAGCTCGGATCCATAGCTGGAAAACCATGCCGGTTCGGATCCGATATCTGATCCATAACCCACAGGTTGCAGACAAATGAATACACCTACTCAGATGGAACGTTATGGTGAGTACATAACTTCTAATTATATGCGAGGCCAGACCCCCTAGCACTAGTCTTATGCTGACAAATGGAAAAGGTTCTGCACCTGGATTCAGGCTAAGGGAGTCAATACGGCACAGCCCTCCCTCCCTCCCTCTCATCCTGGATTACTTAGCTGACCTGCTACACAGTGGCCTCTTTTTCCTCTATTAAAATTCTTGTCCCTGCTATCTCTGCTAATTTTCCCACCTTTTCTCACATCCTTAGTTCCTAAAAAGGGTTAGCAACTTGAGGCCACCCAGAAGAGCACCAACCCCAGCTTGGGACCTTAACTTTGTGTTGGAAAAGCTCATCCTGCCCCCCCCCCCCTTGAACCAGCTTCTTCTGCAGAGCTAAAATTTCTCTCCTGGTAGACTGCTTTCCTTCTGGCCATCACTTCAGCCAGAAGAGTCTGCGAGCTGCAAGAAGTCATGGCTGTCGAACCCTTCATCATCCATCTTGACAGGGTATCCCTCAGGACTTAACCCATCCTTCTTGCCCAAGGTGGTGTCCATTGTGGCTCTCAACCAATCCATTCATTTACCCACCTTTTTTTCCTAATCCCCAGAACATGGGGGGAAAGGATCCTGCACACACTCTAGATGTGCACAGACAGCTCAGATTCTATCTAGTCGGGACTAAATCCTTCAGAAAGTCTGATCAATTGCTGGTTAGCTTTGCTACAGTAGTAGAAGGCAAAGCCATCTCCAAACCATTTCCAAATGGATAGCACACTGCATCCATTTCTGCTACAAACACGGAAAGCCTCCCCCAAGGGGGTCAGAACTCGCTCCACCTGTGCAGCTTTCTTCAGAGGAGTCCCCACCAGGGAAATCCTGGAGGCTGCCACCTGGACATCTGTTCACACTTTTACCAGACATTACCACCTGCCTCTCTTCTCCAAATCCAGGGTAGGGTTTGCCTCTGCAGTCTTACAGGGCCTACTAGCCAGCCCAAACTCTTCTTGACTGCCTCCACCCATTTCCTCAGCTTTGGAAATCAACCCAAATGTGATGACTGCAACAGTGAAACACAAAGAACATAGTAAAGTTGTGTACACTTACCATAAATGTAAGTGTTTGAGTGTATTCACTGTTGCAGTCCTAGTTTCCCTCCCTCCATCCCCCTTTTTTCTTCTCTTTCCTTACAAGGGACATATTGGTATTTACTTTCTACTAGTGGGGTTCTTCCACCAGAATCTGGCTCCTGACAGGTTAGGGCAAGAAAAACTGATGTAATGGTGTCGGTTACCTTACTTTATACTACCTGATGTCAGTCCTGAAGCTACAGCAACCGATGCAGGAATACTAAGCCTCTGGGCCAGCCGAGGGCTACCCTGGCAGGGATAAACCCAAGTGTGATGACTGCAACAGTGAATACACTCTTAACATCTACATTTATGGTAAGTGTACGTAACTGTACATACTATGTTGTCATATCCCACCTTCATTCTTACAATGATGGGTTCAGAGCTGATTTTCTGCATCGACTCGGCCGAATACATAGCTGAAAGTCTCAAACCTGGCTCGTGGCAAGAAGGTATCCCACTATGCAATGGTGCAATTCCACAGATCTCGTTTGCCGCTTTGAGGCTGGATGTGCACATCTTGGCTGTGGCCAAGTTGACAAATTTTCTCGATACTGTTATATTTAATAATAGCTTATGTTTCAGTTATTTCATTTGTTGAGCATTTTGTTGCATTATAGTTAGTGTTAGTTTTATCCCCTTGGTGCGGCTTTTGCCGTCACTTTGTAGTTAATTGTTGTCTTGTCTGGAAAATAGGACCGTTTAAGTTAGAGGCCCTATTTTTTTTCTCCATGGTTGTCCATTTCCTCGTATTTCCTGTAGTTACCTTTCAGTGTAGCTTACCGTTCAATAGTGTTGCAGCAAAATATTCTTGTTTTTGCGGTCTTATCTTAACTGTGTCTAAAGACCCAAAAGAGAGGAAACATAAGCCTTCGGGCTTTAAAAAAAATGTCAAGTGCTCACAAAAAATGTCCATCACATATGGACGTGTTGTATGTCTATTGCCTTGGTCCTATTCACCTACAAGAAGACTGCACCATTTGTCACTCTTTCAGTGCAAGAGTACTTCAAGAAAGGAGAAACAAAACAATATTCCTGTCAGAAATCACTTTGGAAATTTTCCTGTCAGTTTATCAGTCTGAAATGAGTTCCAGTAAGACAAATTCTCAAGACTCCAGCATCAAGAAAGAACTTCAGTCTCTGATAATTATAATCCAGCAACTTACTGCTAAGATGGATAAAATGGATACTAAAATAGACACCTTCATAGAAAAAACTACAAAACAAATAGACTTGTTACATATAGACCTGCAACAACAGAAGATCCAGATGACAGGCATAGAAGAAGCTGTGAATGACATGGAAAATAGAATCCAAGAAGAGGAAATCAACATTGAGTTTCTGCTGAAACAAAATACACATTTACAAACAAAGCTGGATGACCTGGAAAATAGATCTAGGCGCAATAACATTAGGATTTTTGGACTGCCAGAAAATATTGAAGGTAACAATATTACTTCTTTAACAACATGGCTCCCTAAAACTTTAGACTTACCAGAAGCATTCTCTTTTGGTATCGAAGAGCACATAGATCTATAGCTAATACTAACTCTAACAAAAATATCCTAGATCAGTTATAGTTAGATTTCTATCATCTTTTGATAAAGAGATGGTTCTTAAATCTGCTTGGGCTAAAGCTCCTGTTAAGATTAATGAGACAACTGTGCTTTTGACAATGACTATTCTTCCATGGTAATAGCTAAAAGAAAAGTTTTTCTGCCACTAATAAGGGAGCTTTAAAAAGCACAGTTTAAAACATACCTTCTGTTTCCTGCCAAGCTTAAAATCTTCCTTCCTGATGGTCCTAAAATTTTTGATGACTTAGACTCTGCTTTACTGTTTATCAAAAAAAATAAGATTTTGGATAAAATAGAGGAAATGGAATGGGCTAGTCCTTCATTAAAGAGACTGGCAACTGAAACTTCGTGGAAGACTTCAGAGAAGAAGAGACTAAAAGACAAATGATTTGTTCTATGTTTTTTTTTTCTCTCATCATTTTATTTTATTATTAATCTTTTTAAATATAGTTCCTGCATTTCCAGAAAGCCACAAATATTTTGAAAAAGATTTAATCAAAGTTATTCTCTGTGTGCAAAGAAATGTTTTGTTTCATAACCAGTCAAACTATCTGAAGATTTAATGGCAAGCTATGATTCAATTTGTTTCTCTTTCTGAAAAAGAGAAGTAAGGTCAGTAATTTGATAAATTTTTTTTCTTTTTTTTTTTTTTTCTTCTCCTTTTCTTTTCTTTGTTTAAACAATGACATTCTATTTAGATTATGTAGTGGGTAAAGGGTGGCGGAGGGCAGGGAGAGAAGAGTAATGAAAATATGATAGAATAACAACATATTTATTCCTTGTAAAAAGTTTATATGTTCTTCAAATGCTATTCCTAATTATACTTTCTTGATTATACTGCTTATGCTTGTTTGTAAATAATCTGTCATGCTTTAACTAATAATAATTAGAACTAAATAATAGTAAATATGTTTTATTTTTAACTTTATTAATATAAACAGTAAGTAATATTCCATTGTATATACTTCTTATAGCTTTCTCTTACATTTTTTTTATTTCTGCCTTACACCATTTTATTTTCTACTCTCTTTTTCTTTTCTTTATTAATATATAGAAATGCTTTTGATCATATAGACACAGTAAATAATAAGATTTGCATAAAAATTGAGTTGGGACAAAAATATTGAGTTTTATTACTTATTAATAATTTTGGGCTTAATTTAACTTAATTAGAGGCTGTAATAACCTGTAAAATACATTGTGAAGGTTTTGTCATGTTTAGATGCATTTACACTGCTAAATGAATGTTTGTCACTAGTTTTTAATAAGTTTCCCGCCAAAATGTTAAGGGAGACAATCTGGGATGTGGGCTGTCTCATGCACAGTGTCCATGAGCTACTTCAAAAGCTTCAACTCTCAGAATTCTCACAGAGAAGCTGAAAGCAGTTAGTCTAACCTTTGACCTAGATATCACACTGACACATCACAGATTCAGGAAGAACACTCTACCAGGAAATAGAAATGAGGCGAATGCGACTATGAAGGAAAATGAACTCTTTAACATCTAAATGTGAGTTATTTTATATAATTACTTAAATATCTATGTTATAATTCATAAAATATGTCAGTTATGAGTTTAAATGATGCAGTTTCTTGTAGTAAGTAAATGTCTTATTTTAGAAGGCATAGAAAATGAAACATTTATTCAAGTGTTTTTGAAAATCTACTTAGCAGCATAATAATGTGTGTTAAAAACTTATGTTCCAAACATATACATTACTATAACTCATTTAATTCATCTGATTGACAAGCATAAATAATTTTATAACTCTATTCTGGAAGAAATTGTCATGTGATATATTTTAAAGCAGTAGTATAACATGGTTGTAAAATCTGGTTACTAAAATGTGTTTGCTGTGCATTATTTTGTATAAAGCAGACAGATTTATTGTAGGGACAGCAAGTAGGATAGTGCTCAGCAAGGACACAACTCAGTGAGATCAGATATATATATATATATATATATGTATATATATATATGTATATATGTATATGTATGTGTGTGTATATATATATATATATATATATATAATATATATATATATATAGATATATAGATATATATATGTGTGTGTGTGTGTGTATATATATATATATGTGACTGCTTCTTTTTTTTTTTTTTTTTTTTTTTACAATAATGCAAGTGTTTCTGAGAATCTGCATAACTATGCAGTATGATTTATAACAATTTCTATGAATACAATATTTTATTCTATTGACAATAATGAGTTTGAGTAAATGCTCATATACAAGCAATTCAAGGTTTTTTTGGAAGCTGTTAATTGCATTTACATGACAGAAAATAGATGCATCTTAGTATATGTAATGTCTGAATCATATTAGCCAAAGTTTTTGATTTAAATGAATGTTAGAACTTATTTTTCTCTCCTCTTGATTTCTAACATTAAGATTATTTGAATGCTATTTGAATACAAGTGTTTTATATTACATAGATGTATATAGTAGTATGAACAGTTTTTAAAAAAAAAGTTTATTTTAGTTTATATGATGCTGTTTTACCAAATGTGTAGTCTTGTCTTGCTAGATAATTGAATTGAAAACTGTTAACCTCAGTTAAATATAACCTAGTATTAAATTGATAAGGTGGTAGCTGAGGTACTGCTGCTTAGGGTAGGGGGTTAACTTGAGTGGTAAATACTACTCTAAGTTGGAGTTTATAACTCCAGGCTGGATGCAAGGTTTAATCCTTACATTATTTTCACTTGTTCATTGTTATTTGTATATAGTTTTGACATCCACAATATATTTTGTACACTCATTGTCACTACAAACAAAATTGAATCCTATACAAAATCCCATAAGAGATTCAATAAATACAGCTATATTTAAATGTACACCTAAAAGAGGAGATGTAACATTACTTATCTTGTTATTTTGATCATAAGATTCTTAAGTTTTAAAAATGCCAAATGACATCTTTAAAAGGAATTTCTTTAAACATTAATGGATTGAATAATCCGTGTAAAAGGGCAAGCCTAATAAGATACATTAATTTACATAAGGCCAACTTAGTCTTCCTGCAAGAAACCCATCTCTTGAAAAAAGATATTGATAAACTAGCCACAAACAAATATACAGTATTGGTTAGTTCAGAGCACACTCAGAAAAAAGAGGAGTGGCTATTTTATGGTATAAAAGTATGCCCATTCCTAAAACCATTAAGTTTATCAGGATGACAAAGGAATGTTTTGTATGGTTACAATACAAATTAATGGGAAGACTTACACTTTAATTAATGTATATTGGATACCTGGAATTGGTATTAATACAGTGAAACATCATCTTGATAAGATCATATCATTCTGTAGAGGAGATAATATTTTAGCTGGTGACTTTAATTGTATACTTCATGAAAGTGATACTACCACTATAGGGAAAAGAAGAATTACATCTAATGCAAAACATTTAAATGATTTTGCTAATTCTTATCATTTGAATGATATTAATAATCAGATTCAAAATCATTACCATACACCTTTTTTTCTAACAGATACAAAACTTATTCAAAAATAGATAGGGTCTTTATTTCTAACCAGATGGTAACAGGTTTAATTAAATCCAAAATCATTTCATGTCCTATATCTGATCATAATTCAATTGTTTTTGAATTCATGATAAAATTACTCATAATGTTCAGATCCAAAGGATACCAGCATACTTAACTCAACTAAAAGACTATAAAGAATATATACTTTCAGAAGTAAAACATTTTTTAGACATAAATAATACTCCTGAAGTCTCCATTGTTTATGTTTGGGATGCCTTAAAATCATATCTATATGGACAAAGTATCAGATGGTATAATAATAAAAGGAAATCTTGGGATAAGGAATTGTTAGATATTCAAAGTAAATTAGACTCTTATAAACATAATAATAAAGAAAATATTATGGACAAGAAAGTTATTGAAGAAATAAACTAAATGAGAAATACAAAGAAATTTTAACTCAAAGTTAAAATAACTTTAGAGAAGTACAAGTTTTTGTCTTATTCAATAAGCCCCAAATACTTACATAGACTTAAAAATAAAACAAAAAGGTTGAATAAACAAAACCATATCAAAGAAATCTTTTCTCTAAGGAAAAAGAAGAATGTTTCTAGTATACCAGAAATACTAGATGAATTTAGAAATCACTTTCACAAAATGAACCATAATAACATTAACATGGAACCTAAAGATAAAATAAAGGAGTTTATAACCACAAACATGAATAAAAAGCTTAATAAACAACAGACATGAATAAAAAGCTTAATAAACAACAGATTAAACTATTGGACAAGAGTATTTCATATACAGAAGTTATTACACAAATAAGCTTAAATCAAACAAAGCACCGGGTAATGATGGTATTATACCAGAGATATATAAAATCCTTTCTAAAAGTACATATTCATTAATACATAAGGTTTTTATTTTGGCCCAAACTAAGTTAATAACCCCCCCATCTTGGCAATATACATTTATTTTGCCAATTTTAAAACCTAATAAAGATCCAACTAGATGTTCTTCATATCGGCCCATCTCATTACGTAATGTTGATTATAAAATGTTTATGAGTATTTTTGCTGATAGATTGAAGACAATCATTCCCGGCATTATAGATATAGATCAGACAGGCTTCATTGTAAATAGAAATACTTTTGATAATATAAGAAGAACTTTAACATTAATTGATTTTGCAAATAGGAAAAAGAAAGATTTAACACTTATTAGTCTTGATACAAGTTCAGCATTTGATTCAGTAAGTTGGGACTATCTGTTTACCTTACTGAAGTGCACAAACTTCTCAGATGCATTTGTAAATCTAATTGAGCATTTATACAAAGGAACATTGGCTTATATTAAGGTAGGAACATATGTTTCACAAAAAATACCCATTTTTAAAGGTACAAAACAAGGATGTCCACTTTCTCCACTATTATTCACTTTAGTAATTGAGCCTTGGGCTAATTTGATCAGAAACAGTACTGACATAGAGGGTTTTGAAATAGATGAAGATACAACATCCAAAATTCAACTTTTTGCAGATGTTCTAATTACATCAGCAGGATCTAATTCTTCTATGCAGTCTCTATTTGATAAAATGATGAATTTTAAAAGTATTTCTGGTTTTAATATTCAATGAAGAAAAAACTAAAATACTACCTATATATACACGAAAAAATATTCTCATTAGTGATTTTACTAAATATGTACCCAATTCAGGTCAGATAACTTATTTAGGTATAATACTATCTAAAGATATTAAATCTATTATATATAATAATTATAATACCTGTTTTCTTAATATACAAAATCTTTTTAATACCTGGAATAATATGTTTTTTACTATGGAGGAGAGACTTACAATTAAAATGATAATATTCCCCAAGATTTTATACTTAATACAATCAATAATACTTCCACCTACAAAAATAATTATCAAGAAACTGAATACACTAATGTTAAATTTCTTATGGGCACCTAATAGACCTAGGATTGCATTAAAGAAACATATTAATAGCTGGTCTCAAGGGGGTATTTCTTTTCCAGACTTTAATTTATATACTATCTCTTCTATTGTAAAAGTTATTACTTTATTAATAGATCAGTCATATGTCGCAAAATGGAAAGATTATTGGGAGCTAATTAGTATGCACTTCATGAAAATCTCCTTAACACATAAAAATATGATTGTAAATAACTCCATGTTATGGTTACTAAAGGAATTTTGTACTTCACCTATTACACCTAAACATATGGTTTGTTACCCATTAAATATTATTATTGGCTATCGTAACTTTATATTCATGCACCCTAAGTATAGGGAATGGAATTTTATTGTATTCCCTATAATGTATACTCAGGGTATGCTTTTGTCATCTCTACTTCTGAAGGAACTCATTTAGCTATAGATAATGATCTAAAGTACTGGTATCAGTTGATATCTGATAAAGTTAAAAATCTAGATTTCTTAAAACAAGAATTTGATCTAAGAGAAACTTGCTGGTTAGAGGTTCAGACCTTTAGACAACATCTCATTAATAAAATAGATCTAATGTCTATAACAGTTAAAGAATCTATTCCAACACTGATTGATTACTTGATATTAAATTTACAGCATAAAGTTTCTGATAAAGGTAAACTTTCATACATACATAAAATTATCAGACAAGAAACTTTTTACATTGTAGATTCATACTGGAATTATTTCACTTCTATTAATGGGGACCCACCAAATCAACAAGATAAACAATATATATTGGAATCTGCTTATAGAACTACGTCTTCCATTGTCTGGAGACTTTATACATGGAAATTTGTACATAGATCTTTTTATACACCTTTGATTATGAATAAAATAAATAATAAAGATAATTTATGTAAGAGATGTAATGTAGAAATTAATGCTGACTGGGCTCATATGTTTTATGACTGTAAAATTGAAAGAATACTGGAAGTCAATTAATGAATTTTTGCAGGCTCTTTTTACAGATAATTTCATTATTTCTAAAGCTCTTATATTATTCAACACACCTGTACCTCAAAGTGTTAAAAAGGTTAAGCTTCCCTTGTTATGGTCTATTCTAGCAGTGGCTAGGAAAATAATAACTAGAAATTGGATTTCAGATACACCTCCTTTGTTCAATGAATTTAAAAATGTTATGAATATAGTGTGCCATATGGAAATAAACACAATTAGGACAAGAACAACTAGAAAAACATCTTATTATATTGTATGGGATAATTTACAAAATTTGTTAAAAAAATTCTAATTTCAATAGCACGGTATTTTAGTTTAATTGATCTGATTGTAGTGGATGTCTTTGTAAATACTTTAGTTGTTTTGTTGAATATTATAATAATACCTATTTTTAATTACTTGTATAAAATTGTTATGATATATTTCTCTTATATGTTAAAACAATAAACCTGTTTTGAAAAAAAAAAAGAAAGGAGAAACAAAGTGATCCTGAAAGGGCTCTTAAAGCCAACCTTTGAGGAAGCTATCCATAGTTCCTCCAAAAAGGAAAAATCCCATAAAAGACATTCACCTGCAACATTGGCTCAGTCAAGCTACCAAAAGTCTCTAAGGCTACTACCTCCTTGGCTCCACAGTCTTCGGAGCCATCTGAGGTCATACTAGTTGACAAGCCTGGTACTTTGGCTCCAATGTCCTCAGAGCCACAAGATGCATCTACTCGGAGCCAGTCCTTGGATATTTCACCGGTCTCTACCACACTGAGATCTCCAATTCTGCATAGGTCTTGCTGTCCATCCCCATCTTCCAGGTCCACCAGGAGTTTATCAGACGACATGGAATGGGTGGTGCTCAGACTCCTAAAGTTGCCAGCGCTGATTAAATTATTCTCTGCTCCAACCTATTTGGTCTCTGAGCCTAATGTACCAATTGTACCCACTGTTGTTCCTCCTCCGAGCCAAGCTGGACCTTCGGAGCCAGAGTGCTTGGTACCGCTTACTGTGGATCCTTCGGTTCCGAGACCCCCTTCGGTGTTTACAGAGCCGACTTCTGCTCAGACTATCTTGGTGCCGTCCGGAGAGTCTGGCAGCTGGGGTTCTCCGGGGGGGGGGGATTCTCGGCCCCGATCTTCTGTGCAGAGTCTACCCCTCGGAGCGTTGGCCCGGGTTAGCTCTGCTCCAACATTGCCCTCTGGTCCGTTCTCTTTGGTTCCGGTGTCTTCCTCTGTCTCCTCAAGACCAAGGGAGTGTTCGGAGCTGGCGGGATTCGCCTTTGAGCTGATGAGTGTATGGTCTACCCATTCAGCACCACAGAGGGTACGAGCACTCATCCCCCTAAGGCACCGGCTACTGTCTCAGCACCACCCATTCCACAGGACAGTAGAGATCCAGAGCTTCAGGATCCCCCAGTGGGTGAACCCCTCTCCTCCGAAGCCTCCCCAGAATATCCATCTGAGGAGCCACCTCAGAAGAGAACTTGCAAATGGAAGCACGTAGACTCCCCGGATGAGTCCGTCACTTCAGACACTGACCTCGATGAGTCGGAAGGGTCCTCCGCAGTCATACTCTGATCTCATTTGCAGATATTCTATAGATCCTGAAGCAGAGAGGCGGCTGGCAGGCCACCACTGCTTCTGATGAGTCGGTGTACCTGAAAGCTTTTGGGTCTCAACCTTCTGCCTCCTGGGTGTGTCTGCCTTTCAATGAGCTAATGGACCTGGTTCGTCGAAAGTTGTGGGAGTCACTTGACACAATGGAACCAGTCCCTCGGAGACCAAATAAATTCTTGTCCGCTCCTTCGTGAAAGGATTTCTTCACTAAGGGTTTACCCAAAGATGCTTTGGTGGTGGCAGCAGCCACCCAATAAAACTTGCAGAGACTTCCTCGTCTGTTCATGTTCCGAATAAAGACTCTCAAACAATAGATAAATACAGGAAGCATGACTTTTCGTCAGTGACATTTTCACTCAGATCGCTGAACTATTTATCCTACTTTACAAGGCTACAAAGAGATCTCCTGAAAGAGCTAAGAGATGCTTTACAAGGTACATTAGCTGCGGGGGTGACTGAGAAGGTCTCCTCCCAGTTGTCTACCTTAAATTCCATTGTCAACTCCTCCATGAGGCTCATATCCTACGCAGCAGATGGAGCGAACAGGGGAGCGATTTCCGGAGGTTCCCTTAGGAGACCCTCTTGGATGCGCTTGTGCAATTTTGCGGAGCCCTTCGTCTACTTTTACTCACTCTTTGGACCCAAAGTAAAGACACTCTAACCCGTTGCGAGCAGGAAGGAAAAGCTGTCTGCCGTTGGAGTACGTTTTTCTGTACCTTCAAGACCTTATCCTAAAGGCCAGAAGAGTGGAAAAATGTGATTCAAAAGATCTGAGTTTTCCAGGACGCACGGGGGGATTCCTTCCCCAGGGGCAGAGGGGAAGGCAATAATGGTATATGCCACCCCAGAGGCAGAGGGCGCCCGCAGAACCAGGGTGACCATGATTCCTTTTGCGCACACCCTTATCAGCTCTCTTGAAAGGAGGCCCGACTGCTCTACTCTGGAGGCACTCTGGGAACATTTATCCATGTACCCAGAAGCCTGGCAAACTATCCCAAAAGTCGAATGGGTACTAAAAATAATATCCAAAGGATACTCCATCCCATTTTCCAGTCCTGTTCCTCGCACCAGAACAATCCCAGATGTTCCACCCAATCTAAGGGAGCAAGCAATTATAGAGATCTAAACGTTGCTGCACAAAAGTCATCCAAGAAGCTCCAGCAGACCAAATAGGATTTGGAACTTACTCAGGATTCTTTTGGTGCCAAAAAGAACTGGGGACTGTAGGCCTATATTAGTCCTAAGCAAATTAAACAAATCTGTCAAGAAGTCAAAGTTACAAATGGTGACACTGGTCTATACTTCCCTTTTTAGGGAAAGATGATTGGATGTGCTCGATAGACCTTCAAGATGCTTAGTACCACATAAAAATGGGCAGATCAAGAAGGTACTTGCGCTTTTGGCTGGGAGCCAGTCATTACCAGATGATGTTCATAGTGTTTCACTGCTGCAGTCATAACACTTGGGTTATCCTACCATCAGGTGGTTCCGCGGTCGGCCAGAATTCCTAAGTCTTGGTCCAGCGTCAGTTCCTGTCACTTCCTCCCTGACATCAGTGCGCCAGGGGTATACAAGATGCAACTGACGCCATTTTCTTCAGTCTTTCTTGCCGTGCGGTGCCCGAAGCAAAAGCAGTTCGCAAGTGCCGGTCGGCCAGCTCCTGAGATTTTTGAAGTGTAATTTCAGACCCAAAGTCTTCAATAAAGCTAAGTACCCCGTTGGGGAAACCTTTTCTTGCCTCAGACCGATGTCAGTAAAAGTTAATTGCATTTCTTGTGGGAAGCAAATACCTCATAAGGATTTTCATTCTTACTGTATTCCATGCCTAGGCCCAGATCACAACGTCACTAGTAGTCTGTTTTGAGCTGGATTTAACAAGCGCACTATTAAACGTCTGATTTTGCTCGCCATTATTTTGGCCGAAGGTTTAATTATACCATGCCGTCTGAACAACCGACGACCGGAATACACAAAAAAACGCAGAGACAAAGATAAGGACAGGCATCCAAGGCCCAAAACAGATGATGAAGCCTCTTCTAGGCCAGTCGCCGGCTCGCCGGTTCTCTGAGGTGCTTTCGTAACCCCTGACACCCGCTACCTCAGAGCCACAGGCTGCCCCCGACTCCCACGTGGAGATTACTAGGCCGCCCCTGACTCCCACGTGGAGATTACTAGGCCTCTGGAAACTTAAGGTATTGGGCCTATGGAAATTAACTCCTCAGATGGGTCCGGAGCCCCTGAGCAGGCATCGGCTTCTGAGGGAGTTTTCAGACCTTCACAGATTAATGGAGTTTTAGACTTAATTGTTGTTTTGATGGTAAAGACAAAGAAACAAGTACAGCATTCACCTGGACAGGCCTCCATGCCTAAAAAAGATTCTCAAAATGGCCGAAGACCTAATTACTCTGATCAGGGGTTCCCATCCCCCTCCTGATAAAAGGCCTAGGCAGGATACAGGCTATGATTCCTCTGAACAGGTTTCCATTTCTTCTGATTCCTCTTCAGACCAGGGATACTCTTTACCCCCCTATGAGGACTCTGATGCTGAAGAATCAGTCCCTTCAGCCTCTCCTCCTGAGGATTACTTTTTTGGGGAAACTTTGCATACCATGAGGGAGCATTTCCATTGGGAGAGCCAGGATTATTCAGAATCCAAGAAAGGCTCGGAGATTTTCTTTTATTACCTCAACACAAGCCCCTTGCTATTCCACCTGTTGGATATTGTGGATGATGTGTTCTCCGAATCCAGTTTAACCCCGGATTCTTTGCCTCCAGCACCAGTCAAGCCAGATAGGTACTACAGAGTCCCTGACTCACAAATTTCTTTATAAAAAGCCTGCTGCTGACCCAGAAACTATTTCCTAGGGTCCCAAAGGGGTAAAGGCTTCCACTGCTAAAAATCGAGTTCCCTCTGACAGAGATTCTAGAGCATTTGACAGATGGGGGAAGAAAGTATACACTTCAACTTTAGCAGTAAGAGCTTTAAATTGCCAGTTCCACATGCTTAAATACCAACAGTATTTAATGTCCCTGTTAAAACAGAAAATGCTTACAAGCTCAGGAGGTCCTGATTATAAGGAAATGCAGGATTTATTGCAGGCAGCTGAACAAATGGGAAAACATACTCTGCAATGTGGTTTTGATTCTTTAGAAGCTTCTTGTAGAGCCACATTTACAGGAACTGTAATTCGAAGGCATGCTTTGTTAAAAGAACAAGGTTTACCTGATCATGTTAAGGCAAAATTATTGGATGCACCTTTACAGCATGATATTTTGTGTGGTGTTAAGGCAGAAGAGGTATTAAAGAAAATGGAGGATAAGGCAAAATCTATGCAAACGGTGAAGGATTTCTTACAGGTACATCCACCTCGATTTAGCAGAAATTGGCCTTCAAAAAATTGGTCCTTCCAGTGTCAGACAGGCCACAAAGAGGCAAATACAGACGCCCAAGAGGCTGATCTCTGCCCCAAGGTTCTTACAGACCACGTCAGTGGGGTGCTTCAACCCCAAAACGAGAAGACAAGTCACAACCTTATAGGAAACCAACCCAATGACTTCTCCCTAAAAATGCCAAGCACTTATTTTGGCCGCTCCCTTATGGGGAAAACTAGCACTTTTTTCCCAAAATTGGCATATAATAACCCAAGACAAATGGGTTTTGAATATTGTGTCTCAAGGTTACAGGTTCCACTTTCACACTCTACCAAGGCCAAAAGGAATGCCAGACCTGCCACAAAATCAATGGGCAGAGGCACAAAAACAAATTACAGCCCTCATGGACATGAGTGCTATTCAAAAAGTGCCACAACAGGAACAAGGACAAGGATTTTACTCCAGACTTTTTTCTTGGTCCCCAGAAATAACCAAGCCTGGAGACCCATACTGGACCTATCTGCTTTAAATACTTACCTGGATGTTCTGAAATTCAAAATGTTGACACTACAGCAGCTTCTTCCCATGCTGGGCAAGAAGGCTTGGCTTGTTACCTTGGACCTCAGAGGCATACCTGCATGTCCCAATTGGACAAAATTGCAGAAGATACCTCAGATTTATAGCAGGCTCAATGCATTACCAATTCTCTGCACTGCCCTTTGGCTTATCTACTGCGCCCAGGGTCTTCACAAAATGCCTGGCACCAGCAATTGCATTTTGCAGACAAAAAGGAATTCAAATATATCCCTACTTGGTTGACTGTCTTATTCAAGCAGAGAGCAAGGACGTTCTTCTAAAGCATATGGCGTTTGTAAAAAGATTGCTAATTTGCCTAGGGTACACAGTAAACGAAAAGTCAAAACTAGTGCCCTCACGAGATAATATTCCTGGGTGCCAGCTTAAATACAACGGCCCAGGTGGCTTATCTCACGCCAGAGAAGCAAAGACAACTGACTCGGTACTTTCAGTTGATGGCAACAAAAACCCAACTCCCTGCAAGAAAAACTTTTCAGGCCTTGGGGTTCATGGCGTCCTGCATACTACTAATACCATATGCCAGACTGCATATGAGGAAATTACAGTGGTACCTAAAAAGTGTTTGGACTCAACACTTTCACAGTTTGGAAACCATAATACCACTTATTCCCTGCCTACAACAGGAGTTTCGATGGTGGGCACAGGCATGTCACCACAACAAGGGACAGCCTTTCACTTTACCCACAGCCAGGCAGACACTAAACAGATGCTTCAGAGTACACCTGGGGAGCACACATGGCAGGAAAATGTATTCAGGGCAAGTGACCCACTGACAAAATGCATCTTCACGTCAATCAAAAAGAGATGCTAGCTGTACAAAATGCCCTAACAGCTTTCAAGGACCTTCTGCATCCAGGGCAACTATTACTAAAGACGGACAACACCACAGTTATGTGGTACATAAGCAAGGGGGCACTCATTCCTATCCCCTCTGCAGACAAGCCATGACTTTGTGGAACACAGCACTGACCTATCTAGTTCATCTGCAAGCACAATTCCTGCCAGGAAAGAAAAATACTCTGGCAGACTATTTAAGCAGAAGCATCATGGATTCTCACGAGTGGAAATGAAATAAAGTATTCAGCATGATAACACAAAAATGGGGGTGCCCAGACATAGATCTGTTTGCCTCCCCTCTGAACTGCCAACTACAGAAATTCTGCACAAGGACTTACACTCACAAGCATGGAAAGTGGATGCTCTCTCGTTCAGCTGGAAAACCCTAACAGTTTATGCCTTCCAACCACTGCCTCTCCTTTCAAAGGTACTCCTAAAATCCAGACAAGAAAGGCCAAAAATGATCCTGAGTGCCCCAGACTGGCCACGCCAGCACTGGTACCCAATCTTAAAGAATTTGGCTCAAGACCCACCATGGATTTTACCTTGAATGCCTCAACTTCTGACTCAACAAAACAAATCAGATCCTGCACAGCCAGCTCAAAACCTTAAACCTGGCTGCATGGCAGATTACTTAGCCATGGCAGGTTACTTAGCCAAGCAACCAGCACCTCTGTCTAAAGCTGTTATGGATGTTTTGGAGGCCAGGAGGCCCAGCACCAGGAAATCCTATTCAAAAAAGTGGAAGAGATTCTGCGCCTGGAAACCATGCTCAAAGCTTTGACCCTCTTATTCCAAATATTCCTCGGATATTACAATACTTAACTGAGATGCTGGACAAGGGCCTATCCTTTTCAACCATTAAGATCCACGCCTCTGCCATCTCAGCTCATTACAACACCGATCCTCCTATTTTCTCTCATCCATTATTAGAACAGTACTTTAGAGGGGCTAAAAACATAAGACCGCCCCGGAGATCACCAACACCAACTTGGGACCTCAACTTTCTCTTGGAAAAACTAACTTTACCTCCCTTTGAGCCAGCCAATACAGCAGAATTAAAATGGAAAACTGCTCTGCTTCTGGTAATAACCTCAGCACGAAGAGTCTCGTTACAGGCACTAATGGCAGTGGAACCTTTCATCATTTTTCATCAGGACAGGGTTTTTTTAAGAACAAACCCTACATTTATGCCAAAGGTGGTATCTAGTGTGGCTCTTAACCAAATTTCACTTGCCAACATTCTATCCAAATCCACAAAATAAAGGGGAGAAACTTCTGCACTCATTGGACATACACAGGCAGTTGTGCTTCTACTTGAACAAAACAAAAGCTTTCAGGAAAACTGAGCAATTGTTTGTTGCATATGCTGCAGGATCACAGGGAAAGGCCGTTTCAAAGCAGACCATTTCAAAGTGGATAGGACACTGTATCTGTTTCTGCTACATACAGCATGGAAAAACTGTTCCTAGCAACATTAGGCCACATTCCACCAAGGCAACAGCCACTTCAACTGCCTACCTTAGAGGAGTACCTACCAAGGATATATTGGAAGCTGCAACTTGAAGTTCAGTGCACACCTTTACCAAGCATTACCACTTGCCTCTACTCTAAATCCAGAGCTGGCTTTGCCATTGCAGTGCTGCAGGGCCTCATAGCCACACTGAATCCTTTATAGACCCAGCCACCCAACCTCCGCTTTGAGATTCTACCCAAGTGTAATCTCTGCAGCAGTGAAACACGATGAATATAGTGCAGTTTTGTACCTACCATAAATGTAGATGTTGGAGTGTATTCACTGCTGCAGTCCAGGTTACCCACCCTCCACCTCCTCTTTAGCTGCGACTGTGTATACCTCTCCCTCCTATACAACCTATGTGGTGTATTTGCTTGTGACTGAAAGTATTTTTTATGTATGTTTTATTAGCAATATGTATTGCCTACCTATTTGGGGGCACCTGACATCTGGGGCAAGAAAAACTGAAGAAAATGGCGTTGGTTGCATCTTAAATGCCCCCTGATGCACTGACGTCAGGGAGGAAGCGACAGCAACCGATGCCGGACCAAGACTTTGGAACTCTGGCCGACTGCGGGACCGCTTGACAGCAGGATAACCCAAGTGTAATGACTGCAGCAGTGAATACACTCTATCTACATTTATGGTAGGTACAAAACTGTACTTCGTGTTTCACTGTTGCAGTCATTAGATTTGGGTTATCTGCTGGCAGGTTGCCCTCAGTTGGCCTGATTAACTAAGTCTTGGGTCCTGCCTCGGTTGCTGTCCCTTCTTCCATGACGTCAGGTCGTCAGGGATATAAAACATGCAGCTGACGCCATTACATCAGTCTCTCTTGCCGTGTGGTGCCCAAAGCAGAAGCAGTTCTCAAGTGCCAGTCGGCCGACTCCCGAAATGTTTTCGAGTTTCAGAACCGAAGTCTTCAACTACAGCTAAGTACCCCGTTGGGGAAACTTTTTCTTGCTCCTTACCAATGTCAGTAAAGGTTAATAATAGATTACTTGTGGAAAGCAAATACCTCACAAAGATTTTCATTGGTATTGTATTCCTTGCCTAGGCCCTGACCACAATGTTCCTTGCTATCGGTTTTGTGCTTTGTTTAAACAGCGCACTATCCGTCGTCTGTATATTTTCGCTTCTAAATATTTCGGTTCTTGGTTTAATTATCCAGAAATGTCATTGGTTTGCCTTCCGACTACCGGGATTTTGAAAAAATGCAATGATAGACAGGCCGAGGTCCAAAGTTGCCAGTGACTCTTCTAAGCCAGTCGCCAGTGACTCTTCTAAGCCAGTCGCCAGTTTGCCGGTACTCTGGTGCTTTCGCAGCCCCTGATACCCGCTGCTTCTGACTCTCAGGCTTCTACTGAGACCCATTCGGAGTCAGTTATGCCACGAGATGCTTCAACTGTGGAACCTGCGGATGTCTCTACCTTGGATGGGTCTGGAGCCACTGTGCAGGCACCGGCTTCTGAGGGCGTATTCAATCCTACGGACTTGCATATTAAACTGACGCCTTCTCCTTCATTTAGGCCAAAATCTCAAACCATGACTAAGAAACAGACACCCAGGCTGCATGCTCAGGCCTCTATGCCTAAAAAAAACAAATAAGAATGGCTGAAGATCTTATAACTCTAATCAGGGGAAGCCAACCCCCCCTTCTAAGAGACCTAGGACTGAAGTTATGTATCTTCTGAACAGGATTCTGATTTTTCTGATTCTTCTAATGATTTGGATTTGCCCTTATCTACTTATGAAGATTCTGATGCAGAGGACTCTATTCCCTCTGATTCCCCTCCAGAGGATTTTTCTTTTGGTGAAACCTTGCATACTCTACAGGAGCATTTCCACTGGGAAAGCCAGGATTTTTCTGATTCAAAAAAGAGGCTTAGGGATTTCTTACTTCTGCCTCAGCATAGGCTTTTAGCTATTCCTCCTGTACTAGACATTGTTGTTTTTTTCTCTGAATCTAGTTTGGCCCCTGATTCCTTGCCTACTTCTCCCAGAAAACCTGACTGATATTGCAGGGTTCCTGATTCTCACACGTTCCTCTTTAAAAATCCTATTGTGGATCCAGAGACTATTTCACAGGGACCCAAAGGCATTAAGGCTTGTACTGCTAAAAATCCTACCCCCTCAGAGACTCCAGGGCGCAGGATAGATGAGGTAAGAAAGTTTACACTTCTGCAACCTTTGCCATTAGGGCTTTAAACTGCTAGTTTCATATGTTACAGCATCAACAACATGTTATTGGATTGCTTAAACAGAAAATGATGTTAATTCCTGACTGTGCTGAAAATAAAGAATTACAGGTTTTAATGCATTCTGCTGAACAGGTTGGAAAACTTACTTTGCAATGTGGATTTGATTCATTAGAGGCCTCTTGCAGGGCTGCTGTTACTAGGTCTGTGCTCAGAAGGCATGCTTGGCTTAAGGATCAATCTTTGCCTGATCATGTTAAAGCTAAATTGTTGAATGCTCCCTTAAATCAGGACCGCACATTTGCAACATGGCTGAGGAAGTTCTTAAAAAGATGGAAGATTAAGTTAAATCTATGCAGACTGTTAAGGATTTTTTACAAGTTCAGCCTCCTAGATTTAGTTGGCACTGGCCTTCTAAAAACTGGTCCTTTCCAGCCCCATCCAGGTCTTAAGCCAAACCCAGACACAGCAGAAACCCCAGGTTTCAGTCCCAGGGGCCATGCACAAGATGAGGCAGTGGGGGGTTTCCGCACCCAAACCTGGGAGCAGCAAGACTCCCGCCTATGGAAAACCGTATCATTGACTTGCTTTTAAGACTTCCAAGCACTTCCCAACTGAATGCTCCTTTAGGCAGAAAGACTGGTCTGCAGGCCAAAAACTGGGAACTCATTACCCAGGACAAATGGGTTTTAAATAGTGTCCCAAGGATACAGATTACATTTCCACACGTTACCAACACCAAGCAGGTGGGCCAGATCTACCCCCAAATCAGTGGGCAGAGGCGCAAAAATCTGGTACTCTCTCTTCAACATGGGGGCTATTCAGTTGGTACCAGAAGAGGAGCTATTCAGTTTGGTACCAGAAGAGGAAAAGGAACAAGGTTTCTATTGGAGACTTTTTCCCTGGTACCCAGAAAAGGCAATACATGGCATCCTGTCCTGGACCTTTCCATTCTAAACGCCTTTCTGGTGATTTTCAAAATGCTGACTCTTCACCAGCTGCTTCCTATGCTAGGCAAGGATGCATGGTTGGCAACACTGGACTTATCAGGGAGTCTTGCAGAAGATACCTACTCTTCAAAGCAGGCTATGTGCACTATTGGTTCTCTGCACTGCCCTTTGGCTTATCTTCTGCGCCCAGGGTATTCACAAAGTGCCTAGCTCCAGTCATTGCATTTTGCAGTCAAAGAAATATTCAAATATACCTATACCTGGACAGTTGTCTAATTCAGGCAGAAAGCAAGGACATTCTCTTCAGTCATCTACCCTTTGTTCAAAGGATACTGACTTGTGTGGGGTTCACCATAAACTTAAAGAAATCCCACTTGGTACCCTGTCAATAAATTGTATTCCTGGAAGCAAGCTTGAATACAATTTCTCAGATGGCTTTCCTCACGCCAGAGAAACAGATACAATGTCCTTCATGGATGCATCTGCAGTCATAACAACTGGGTTGTCCTGTCGTCAGGCAGCCCTTCGGTCGGCCGGATTCCAAAGTCTGGGTCCGGCTTCGGCTGATGTCGCACTTCACCCGACGTCATCACTGTTGGTCTTCGGGTATAAAGGCATCAGCCGATGCCATTTTCTCCAGTCTTTCTAAGCAGAAGCTGTTTGCAAGTGCCGGTCGGTCAGATACAGAGATTCCTACCGAATACTACTCAAGACTTCTAAAGACCTTTTCTTGCCTCAGCCGATGTCAGAAAAAGTAAACAATTGTTTAACTTGTGGGAAACAAATACCTCATAAGGATTTCCACTCTTACTGCCTACCTTGTTTAGGCCCAGACCACGACGTAGCTGCCTGTTCAGCCTGTGCTTCCTTCAACCGTTTTAACGCTTAGGCGCCGGTCGGAGTTTGCTGAACAGTTTTTCGACTTTGACATTATGCCGCCGGATCATCCGACTACCCAAATAATTAAAAAAAAGACGGCACTTTCGCGTTCCATGGTTTCGCCGAAACCACGGATAAGCAAACCGGTTTCGGCCGAAACCGAGAAAACCGGTCAGTCCTCAGCCGAATCCATGACTACTACCGAGGCTCCTGCTACTACAGTTGAATTGGCCTCTGAAATTTTACCTTCTACTGTGGCTTCTAGTGAGTTATCTGACACCATCCCTTTGGCTGTTTCTACCCCAGCACGTGGTGCTGCTAGGCCTCCTGCAGCCATGTCTATCAAGGCCTTTGCCAGGGTCAAGGCAGCAAAAACTGTTAGTACAGTTCCTGCTAAGGCCCCCTCTCACAGACACCCTTCTAGCTCTCAAATGCTTACCCTGGCAGAGGATTTGATTTCCTTAATTAGGGGATCCCAATCACAACCTGACAGGGCCTCTCAGCCTCCAGAAAAGAGACCTAGAACAGAGCCACCCCAGCAGGAAGGCTCTGATGATTCTTCGGAGGACTCAGACACTACAGAACAGCCAGAGGCTCCTTTGTCCACTTATGAAGACTCCGATGTTGATGATTCCATTCCATCTGTCTCTCCACCAGAGGAATTCTCCTTTGGGGAAACCTTACATGCCATGAGAGAACAATTCCAATGGCAAGGACAGGATTTCTCAGACTCAAGAAAAAGGCTTAGAACCTTTCTGCACCTGCCGCAACACAGGCCGTTAGCTATACCTCCAGTTTTGCCTGTTGTGGATGATGCATTTAATGATGTTTGCACTGCACCTGATTCCTTACCCCCAGCTGCTGCCAAGCCAGACAGATTTTACAGGGTACCTAACACTCATCACCACCTTTACAAGGCCCCACTTGCAGACTCTGAGACTATTTCCCAGGGGCCTAAGGCAGTAGCCTCTACCTCTACAAAAAACCCTCTCCCTTCTGAAAGGGAAGCCAGGTCATTAGACAGATGGGGCAAAAAAGTTTACACATCTGCCACTCTCTCAGCTAGAGCTTTAAACTGTCAGTTTCACATGATTCAATACCAAGAGTTTATGCTTGATCAGTTGTCTAAGAAACTTTCCTCTGAAGAATCCTTAGATAAGAAATATGTCTTAGAAATGGTGAATAACATACAGCAGGTTAGTAACCATTCTTTGAAATGTGGCTATGATGCACTGGAGGTTTCATTTAGATCAGCCATGACTGGCACAGTGATAAGAAGGCATGCATGGTTGAAAGAGCAAGTCCTGCCGGATCATGTAAAAGCAAAGTTGTTAGATGCTCCTATGGATAAGGACAATCTATTTGGTACTTCTGCTCAACAGGTAATGAAGAAAATGGAAGAGAAGGCAAAATCTGTACAAACAGTTAAGGATTTCTTACAGGTTCAGCCCCCTCGGTTTAGCAGAAACTGGCCAGCCAAAAATTGGTCCTTTCCAGACTCCTCAAAGACCCAAAGAGGCAGGTATAGACGCTCTAGAGGCAGAAACCAATCCAGAGGCAGTGCCTACAGAGGACGACAGTGGCAAGGTAACAACCAGAGAGGCACTGACACAAACACTGCCACTGCAACAGGACAATCACAGTGACTTGGCTCTGACACCAGAGAGCAAATAGCAGCACCTTTAGGCGGAAAGCTAGCCTTATTTTCACGAAATTGGCACTATATCACAAAAGACAAGTGGATTTTAAAACCATAGACCAAGGCTACAGGTTCCACTTCCACACCTTACCAGTAAACAGAGGAATGCCAAATTTACCTCCAACTCAAAAAGCAGAAGCTCTAAACCAGGTAATTTAGCTAACCAACATGAGAGCTGTGGAGAGAGTACCAGAAAATCAACAGGGCAAAGGATTTTACTCCAGACTCTTTCTAGTCCCAAGAAAAGAAAAACTTGGAGACCCATTCTCGATCTGTCCGTCTTAAACACATACATCATCGTCCCAAAATTCAAAATGCTGACCTTACAGCAACTTCTTCCCATGCTGGGCAAGGAGTGTTGGCTGGTGACTCTAGACCTCAAGGAGGCATACCTGCACGTCCCCATTCGACCAATTTGCAGAAGATACCTCAGATTCCTTGCAGGATCAGAGCATTATCAATTCTCAGCATTGCCCTTTGGCTTATCTACTAGAGTATTCACAAAATGCCTGGCATCAGTAATTGCTCATTGCAGGCTACAGGGAATCCAAATCTATCCATACCTGGACGACTGCCTGCTACAAGCGGACAACAAAGACAAGCTGACAACAGTTTTACAAAGGGTCATTTACTTGTTACAAGCCCTGGGATACACAGTCAATCTAAAAAAGTCAAGGCTGATTCCATCCCAGACAAGAACATTCTTGGGTGCAGAATTGGATACAGTAAAACAAATGGCATTCCTGACTGCAGAAAAACAAGAGCAACTTCCTCATTACTTCTTGGCATTAACAAAGCAGAACAAACTAACAGCAAGAAAAATACTGCAGGCCTTGGGATTCATGGCATCATGCATAATCCTGATTCCTCATGCCAGACTGCATATGAGAAAGCTACAGTGGTACCTAAAAAACTTATGGTCTCAACACAGTCACAGCCTAGAAACCGAAATACCACTAATACCATGCCTGAAACAAGAATTCCAATGGTGGGCCCAAGCATGCCAAGCAAACCTAGGCTTGCCCTTCCACAAAGGTCAAGCGAACCAGATCATCACAACGGACGCCTCAGACCTAGGTTGGGGGGCACACATGTTGGACAAATGTATACAAGGATTGTGGAATCCAGACCAGCTGCACCTGCACATAAACCAAAAGGAAATGCTGGCAGTACAGCTAGCAATCCAGAAATTCAAGCCTTTCCTAAAAGAAGGCCATTTATTGATAAGGACAGACAACACCACAGTCATGTGGTATATCAACAAGCAAGGGGGCACTCATTCTTACCCCCTATGCAGAATGACTCTGGACCTTTGGAACATGGCACTGAACCACAACATCCAGTTACAGGCAACCTTTGTGCCAGGAAAAGAAAATACACTAGCAGATATGTTAAGCAGAACCACATCGAATGCTCACGAATGGATGCTGCACCCGGACATATTCAAGGCCATCACAAGGAAATGGGGAATGCCACAAATAGACCTGTTCGCATCCCCACTCAACCACCAACTCAGGAAATTCTGCACAAGGACGTGCCACCCTCTTGCATGGAAGGTGGACTCCCTTTCCTTCAGTTGGAAAGGCCTAACAGCTTATGCCTTCCCACCTCTTCCTTTGATGCACAAGGTACTGCTGAAAATCAGAGAGGAACAACCAAGGATAATTCTGATAGCTCCAAATTGGCCAAGACAACACTGGTATCCCTTGCTCAGGAGCATGTCTCAGGGGAGAATGTGGCTAATACCTCTGATGCCCATGATGTTAACTCAGAACAAATACAACATCCTGCACCCAAACCTAAAAACCTTACAACTATCTGCCTGGAACATCACTTAAGAACAACCAACCCAGATTTATCCCAAAGGGTTAAAGACATTATACTTGAAGCCCGCAGACCTTCAACAAGAAGAAACTATGCAGGGAAATGGAAAAGGTTTGCCACTTGGAGTGCTGAAAGAGGAAAAGATGTGTCAAACATAGACATTGCTAACATCCTGGAGTACTTGGCAGAGCTTCTACACACAGGTCTGTCCTATTCCTCCATCAAGATACATGCATCAGCTATTTCCTGTGAATACAGCTATGATCCGCCTGTCTACTCACATCCTCTACTCAGGCAATTCCTCAGAGGAATCAAGAATGTAAAACCTCCTAGAAAACCACCACTGCCAGCATGGGACTTAAATTTTGTACTAGAAAAATTGACACTCCCACCATTTGAACCAGCAGGAACAGCGGATCTTCAACACCTATCATGGAAAACTGCTTTCCTCCTGGCAATTACTTCAGCAAGAAGGGTTTCAGAACTCCAGGCCTTAATGGCAGTACAACCCTTCCTCATCTTCCATCAAGATAGAGTCTCCATGAGAACTAATCCTACTTTTATGCCAAAGGTGGTATCCAGAGTGTCCTTAAACCAGGCAATCCACTTACCTACCTTCTTTCCCAACCCACAGAACAGGGGGGAAAGACTACTGCATACTTTGGATGTACATAGACAGTTACGCTACTACCTGGACAGAACAAAAGAAAACAGAAAGACTGACCAGCTGTTAGTGGCCTATGCAACAGGAAGGGAAGGAAAAGTAATTTCCAAGCAAACAATCTCCAAATGGATAGGAAATTGCACAAGATTCTGTTACTCCTACCATGGAAAACCAATGCCACAGAACATAAGACATCATTCAACAAGAGCTACAGCCACTACCACAGCATTCTTACGAGGAGTGGCAACCAAGGACATTATTGAGGCGGCTACTTGGACCTCCGTGCATACATTTGCCAAGCATTACAATTTACCTCTATATTCCAGATCCCGAGCAGGGTTTGCCACTGCTGTACTGCAAGGGATCCTGACTACACCATAATTTTTTTCTTTCCTCCACCCCTACTATTTCCTCCCACCCTAGTTTAGCTATGGTATTCTACCCAGTTGTTATGACTGCAGATGCATCCATGAAGGACATAGTACAGTTTTGTACCTACCATAAATGTAGATGTCCGAACTGGATAGCATCTGCAGTCAACCCTCCTTCCCCTCTGTGGTACTCCTAGGGTATCTACACTCCTAATAGCTAGCTGGGGGGGAGTCTCTTATGGTGTATTTGTTTGTATATATGTACATACATGCTTATTTTTGGTACATGCCTTCTTCCTTGTCTGCATTTATTGGCATTTATCCAAATTTTAGCCTTCCAAGAGGGCCACTGGCATCTGGGGCAAGAAACACTGAAGAAAATGGCGTCGGCTGATGCCTTTATACCCGAAGACCAACAGTGATGACGTCGGGTGAAGTGCGACATCAGCCGGACCCAGACTTTGGAATCCGAAGGGCTGCCTGACGACAGGACAACCCAGTTGTTATGACTGCAGATGCTATCCAGTTCGGACATCTACATTTATGGTAGGTACAAAACTGTACTTTTGACAACTTACTTCAAACAAGTGGCCACAAAAACCCAGCTATCTGCAAGGCATATACTGCAAGCCTTGGGGTTCATGGCCTCATGCATTTTTCTAATTCCGTATGCAAGGCTGCATATGAGGAAACGAGCCTATAGTGTCAACATTCACAGGATCTGGAAGCAAGGATTCCTATCATACTTTGCGCAAACAAATCTTAATAACGGATGCATCAGACTAATTATGGGGGGGGGGGCTCACCTGGCAGGGAAGTGCATTCAGGGCAAATGGAACCCAAATCAAACGCACCTGCACATAAATCAAAAGGAAATGTTAGCTGTACAGAATGCTCTGACAGCCTTCAAGGACCACATTCTTCCAGGACAACTAATTGTAAAGACGGACAACACCACTGTTGTACATAAACAAGCAGGGGGTACACATTCTTACCCCCTCTGCCGACTAGCCATGGCATTGTGGAACAGCCTTGAGCTACCAAGTGAATCTACAAGCTCAGTTCTTGCCAGGAAAACTAAATACACTGGTAGACGGACTAAGCAGAAACTTTATGGACCCACACGAGTGGAAACGGGAACCAAGGATTTTCAACATGTTGACAAGCAAATGGAGTCCAGATATAGACCCGTTTGCCTCCCCCCAGAACCATCAACTGGACAAAATTTTGCACAAGGATTCCCCACAAGCAAGCTTGGAAAGTGGATGCTCTATCCTTCAGCTGGAAAAAACTATCAGTTTTTGCCTTTCCTCCTCTGCCTCTGCTCTCCAAGGTGCTACTAAAGATCAAACAGGACAAGCCAAGGAAGATTTTAATTGCACCAGACTGGCCTCACCAACACTGGTACCCACTCTTGTGCAGTGTCACGCTTTGCTTCATGGCACCTGCCTCAGACACCTTCCCTGTTGTCTCAGCAGGAGAACATGATTCTGCACCCTCGGCTGCAAACCCTGAACCTAGCAGCCTGACTAATTACCTAATCTCTCCTTATCCATCACGGATTTACTGAGGGATGTTAATCATTTTAGAAGCAAGGAGGCCTAGTACTAGAAAATCTTATGCTGCAAAGTGGAAAAGATTCTGTGCTTGGAACCAATCTCAAGGAATGAACACAGCAGTGCCCAATTTTACCTCGGATTCTACAATATTTAACTGAGATGCTTCATAAGGGCTTGTCTTTTTCCTCCATCAAAATTCATGCCTCCGCCATTTCAGCTCATTATAGCACAGAGCCTCCCCTTTTCTCTCCCCCACTGCTCAAGCAGTTCCTCAGACGGGCCAAAAATCTAAGGCCACCCAGGAGAGCTCCAACCCCAGCCTGGGATTTTAACTTTGTCTTGGAGAAACTCACTCTTCCTCCTTTCGAGCCAGCTGCTACTGCAGATTTAATTTTTTTTCCTGGAAAACTGATTTTCCTTTTGGTAATCACTTCTGCAAGAAAGGTATCTGAATTACAGGCCCTTATGGCAGTGGAACCTTTCATCATCTTTTATGCGGACAGGGTGTCCCTCAGAACCAATCCCTCCTTCATGCCCAAGGTGGTATCCAGTGTGGCTCTTAATCAGTCCATTCATTTGCCTACCTTTTTTCCTAACCCACAGAACAAAGGGGAATGGATACTGCACTCTTTAGATGTGCACAGACCGCTTAGATTCTACTTGGACAGGACTAAACCTCAAAGGAAATCTGAACAACTACTGGTGGTATTTGCAGCAGGGACAGAGGGGAAAGCAGTTTCAAAACAAACCGTTTCAAAATGGATAGGCCACTGAATTCATTTCTGCTATAAGCACCATGGAAAACCTATCCCACAGGGCATCAGACTCCATTCAACCAGGGCTGCATCTACCTCTACAGCCTTTCTCAGGGGTGTCCCTACTAGGGACATCTTAGAAGCTGCTTCCTGGAGTTCTGTACATTCACAAAGTATTGCCATTTGCCAATTTTCTCTAAATCCAGGGCTGGTTTTGCCACTGCAGTCTTGCAGGGCCTTATAGCTGGTCCTAATTCTATTTAAATTCCTCCTCCCAACCTTAGCTTTGGAAATCTACCCAAGTGTAATGACTGCAACAGTGAAACATGAAGAACATGGTACAGTTGTGTACACTTACCATAAATGTAGATGTTCAAGTGTATTCACTGTTGCAGTCCTGGTTATCCTCCCTCCAGCCTCCTTTTCTTCCTTTGGCTATACCTCTGCTCTAGCTTACTTTGCTGTAAAAGCTTTTTGGTGTATTTGCTTTTCTGTTGGAGGTATATCCTTGTATTTATAAATTTAATTGCTTCCCATTATGGGGGCACCTGACATCTGGGGCAAGAAAAACTCATGTAATGGCGTCTACTGCATGTTTTATACACCTGACGTCATGGAAGAAGGGACAGCAATTGACGCAGGACCCAAGACTTTATTAATCAGGCTGACTGAGGACTACTGCAAGCAGATAACCCAAATGTAAGAACTGTAACAGTGAATACACTCAACATCTACATTTATGGTAAGTGTATACAACTGTACTTTCCGAGCTCTGCCCTTTGGTCTCACTACAGCCTCCAGTGTTCACCAAATGCATGGCAGTACCTGAGGCTCACTTGAGGCATCTAGGATTCAGTGCGTTTCCCTATCTAGACGACTGGCTCCTATCTGCCGCCACCAAGCATCTACTCCAATAAGCCAGGGATTTGACTTTGGACATTTGCAGTCAGCTGGGTATTGGTCAACTTTCAAAAATCTGCCTTGTTGCCCTGTCAACATAGTACATTTATAGGTGCAGATCTAGACACCTCCTGTATGTTAGCATGTGTTCCAACAGAAAGAGTTGTAGCACTCCAACAGATACTTCACCTCCTTCCCAAGACCGAAGTGAAAGCAAAGATAATTCTAAGATTACTAGGAACAATGACTTCCAGGATTACACTGGTCCCTCTTGCCAGAATGCACATGAGGATCCTTCAATCGCTGTTCTCCCAATGGTCACTTCAAGAGCTTCCGATGTCTCACCTGATCAGATTAATGGAATCATGCAAGAACAACAAAATGGTGGATACACTCCACTCATGTGACCATAGGGAAACCATTTGTTCCACATCAGCCCATAGCTACAGTGACCATGGACGCTTCCCAGATAGGGTGGGTGAGGGGGGGGCATTATCTGGGAAGAGCAAGGTACATGGCAAGAACACAAGGCTCACTTGCATATAAATGTCCTAGAGATGAGAGCAGTGCTTCTTGCGTTGCAAGCACTTCACAACTCTCTCCCTCTAGGGACAATTGCGGTACAGTCAGACAATGTCTGTGGTTCGGTACATAAACAAGCAGGGGGGAACCAGATCTTCCTCTCTTTGTCAAGAGGCCCTAAGAGTTTGGCAATGGTCTCTTCCTTCCCAGCACTTTCGAATAGCAACGCACATTCCGGGGAAGTCCAATGTGATGGCGGACAAGCTGAGCAGAGCATTCTTAATGCCTCACGAGTGGTGTCTCAATCAGAATGTAATGGAAAAGATTTTCTGAACATGGGGTCAGCCTTGCTGCCATCTCTCTGCCACTCTCATGAATGCCAAGTGCAGCAACTACTTTACCCTAACCCCCCCCCCCTCTAGGGGAGACACCGATAGACGCACTTGCTCACAATTGGCCCTTGGGACGTCTGTATGCTTTTCCTCTGTTCCCCCTCATACCCAGAGTCATTCAAAAAACACAGTACTTTGGAAGCAGGATAATTCTCATTGCTCCTTACTGGCCTTGTCAAGTTTGGTTCCCCTTCCTTTGGCCTCATCTTCAGGAGAAGCCTTGGACTCTGGACCCAGTGCCAGATCTGCTGACTCGTATGTCAGGGGAGCTTCAGCCTTCTCTCCACACCCTAAAATTGACAGCTTGGCTGCTCCACTACCCAATTTAGTCAGGCTTCACAGTTTCACTCCTGCAGTTAAATATATCTTAATGTCCTCATAAAGCTTTCACTAGAAAACTGTATTCTAGCAAATGGGAAGAGGTTTTCCTTTTGGGCTCAAAAGAGGAACATTGTTCCTTTTTCTGCACCTATCCATTCTATTTTGGAATTTTTGCTGGAACTCTTCCAGCAAGGTTCAGCTGCAGCAACCATCAAGGTTCAACTCGCTGCAATATCAAATTTCCACATTGGGGATTCTATCTCCAACTTAATGTCACACAGGCTGTGTAGAGCCTTCTTAAAAGGTGCCTCCTTATTAAGACCTCCCTTTAAGGAACCCCTTTCTCCTTGGGATTTAAATTTTGTTCGGTCTAATCTCACGTTACCACATTTTGAGCCCTCCTCATCTTCAGACCTCTTCCTGGAAGGACCTTGTTTCTAGTGGCTGTAACTTCTGCTAAAAGAGTATCAGAGTTGCAAGTGCTTTCGATTAAACCGGCATATTTGATTTTTCATAAGGATAAGGTATATCTGTAGAGCTTCTAGTGTTTTTGCTAATCATAGCAACAAGGCAGAATACAAATTACATCAACTAGACGTGCATAGACAATTCAGATTCTATTTGCATAAGACGAAAGACTTTAGAAAATCTGACCAACTATTCATATCCTTCTCTGATGCAAAGAAGGATAGTTTAGTTTCTAAAACTACTCTTCCCAATTGGCTTTCAAATTGTATTGCTTTCATTTCTACCTCAAATCAGATTTACCTTTCAAAGTGAAAGCTCATTGCACTAGAGTAATGGCTGTCATCTGCCTTTTGAAGCCGGAATTCCCATGGATAGTATTTGTGCAGCAACTACTTGAATCACTCCGCATACTTTTATCACGCATTACAAAGTGGATTTGGCCTGCAGGGGCAGGGCCTCCTTTGGTTCCATTGTGCTTAAAGGTACACTGCCATGATCCATCCAGGGTAAAGGTGCTAGGGACGCTGTCCCATCCTTGTAAGAATGAACAGCGAGATGGACAACAAGCCTGGAACATTATGGTGAGTACATAACTTTTTTTTTCCCCCCTCCTTGAGATCTCAACTTTGTCTTAGAAAAACTTAACATGGCCCATTTTCATCCAGCAAGCTCTGCTTCCCTGCAACACTGCACTTGGAAAACAGTCTTTCTCGTGGCCATTACTTCTGCTGGAAGGATGTCTGAGTTGCAGGTTCTCATATACTTCTCTTTCACAGTTTTCCACAGAGATAAGGTTTTGCTGAGCACTAACTGCTCCTTTATGCCCAGGATGGTTAATGAGTTGTCTGTCAACCAGCCAGTCAATCTTCCAACCTTTTTCCCCTCTCTTCAATCCTGTAGCAAGAGGATACTACATTCCTTAGATGTGCAGACACTTGGATATTATCTGGATAAAACCAAACAAATTCAGAAATCTGACCACCTGTTTGTTTCCTATCACCCGAGGGTCCTCGGCCAACCTGTTTCCAAGCAGACTATTCCCACTTGGTTTTCCAAAACTGTTTCCTTTTGTTGTCTCATGGGGAAAAAAAATCTACCCTTACCTATTAGGGCACATTCCACTAGAGCAGTTGCTTCCTCTGGGGCCTTCGTTAAAGGCCTAGGCACTTCCTCTATCCTTGAAGCAGCTACTTGGTCCTCTATTCATACTTTTGCGAAACATTATAAACTTTGTGGCATTTCCAGGTCCAGAGCTGGGTGTCCCAGGGCTATTCTGTATGGGTTTGTGGAGAATGTTTCTACTCCTCCGCCCAGTTCGTCTGCTTGACCTTTGGTGCTCTTCCTCATGTTATGAGTACTGCAGGATATGCTTGCTTGTCTACTGGTGTCTTTCCTTGCCTGGGATCAAGCTGATCCTTTTATGGCATTTGGTTCTGAGGTTTGGTAGGTGCCAACGTCTGTTTTATGCCCAATGTCACTTTGACTGACGCATGTTTGGATACCATGCGACATCGCATGTACATCATAGTAGCATTAGACTTTTGTATACTGGCTGGATGTATGAGTCAGCCAGAGGTGGACTCCATCTTATGAATACTGCAGCATATAGAAAAGGACATCCATGGTTTGGTAAGATTCCACACAACTATTCTTTTCCAGAATTTGGAAAGTATTTTTTATTTATTTTTTTAACCAAAAAAAAGGCTGCATCTGTGTCTACATTATTTTTACATAGTATCTTCATGTAAAGGCTTTGAACATATTGACTATAAATAGGTTTTTGATGAACAATACTGTTTGCAGCTGTTACTCAACTTGATTTTTTTTGTTTCCTTTTTTTAACTTGATTTTTCTGGAACTCTTTCTTTTAAAATGTAATGATGTATGTAGGCTGCTGCAGGTGTAACATTTCAGAAGTGCCAAACAAGTTTTTTTTATAAATGATGACAGTTGTACATTTAAAGGAGCATGATTTGCATGCATGCCAATCTCCGTACATACTCAGACTACCTCTTTCAACATCCAATATATGTGAATAGCCACCCACAATTTCATTAGAAGATGTTATTCTCATTTAGTGGACAGGAAATGTACATACATTATTGCAGTGTATTATCACTGTAATTATGATTTCATATAAAAATGATGAGTTAGTCGTGTATGGGAGTTTAATGCCTAATTGTCATTCTGTACCAATTGGCTAGACAGAGGGACCGAGCTAGTAAAGATGTGCAGCAGGTAAGGGTGATAAAAGAATATTGAGGGAAATGTACTCGCAAGCGAGGAGAGTGTGTTGAGCAGATGGAAAGAGTACTTTGAGGGGCTGATGAAGTGAATGAGAGGGAGGGTTTGATGTGCAGATAGTGAATCATGAAGTGCAGTGGATTAGCAAGGAGGAAGTAAGGATAGCTATGAATAGGATGAGGAATGGAAAGGCTGTTGGTCCAGATGACATACCTGTGGAACCATGGAGGTGTTTAGGTGAAATGGCATTGGAGTTTTTAACTAATTGTTTAATGAAATCTTGGAAAGTGAGAGGAATTGGAGAAAGTGTTTTGGTACCGATTTTTAAGAATAAGGGTGATGTGCACAGCTGTAGTAACTACAGAGGGATTAAATTGATCCGTCACAGCATGAAGTTATGGGAAAGAATAGTGGAAGCTAGGTTAAGGGAGGTGATGATTAGTGATCAGCAGTATGGTTTCATGCCAGGAAAGAGCACTACAGATGTAATGTTTGCTCTGAGAGTGATGGAGAAGTGCAGAGAAGGTCAGAAGGAGTTGCATTGTGTCTTTGTGGATTTAGAGAAAGCATATGACAGTGCCTAGCGAGGAGTTGTGGTGTTGTATGAGGAAGTCGGGAGTGTCAGAGAAGTATGTAAGAGTGGTACAGGATATGTACGAGGGTAGTGTGACATTGGTGAGGTCTGCGGTGGGAGTGAAGGAAGCGTTTAAGGTGGAGGTGGGATTACATCAAGGATCAGCTCTGAGCCCTTTTTTATTTGCAATGGTGGACAGGTTGACAGACAAGATCAGATAGGAGTCCCCGTGGACTATGATGTTTGCAGATGACATTGTGATCTGTAGTGAGAGTAGGGAACAGGTGGAGGAGAGACCCTGGTGAGGTGGAGATACGCTCTAGAGAGGAGGAATGAAGGTCAGCAGGACTAAGGCAGAATGTATGTGTGAATGAAGGTCAGCAGGACTAAGGCAGAATGTGTGTGTGAATGAGAGGGGGAGGATAGAGAAATGGTGAAGATTCAGGGAGTAGAGGTGGCAAAGGTGGATGAGTTTAATTACTTGGGATCAACAATTCAGAGTAATGGTGAGTGTGGAAGAGAGGTGAAGAAGAGAGTACAGGCAGGATGGAGTGGGTGGAGGCGTGTCAGGAGAGATTTATGACAGACTAGTACCAGTAAGAGTGAAAGGGAAGGTCTACAAGAGGGTAGTGAGACCAGCTATGTTATATGGGTTGGAGACAGTGGCATTGACAAAAAGGCACGAGTCGGAGCTTGACGTGGCACAGTTGAAGATGTTAAGATTTGCACTGGGTGTGACAAGAATGGACATGATTAGGAATAAGTATATTAGATGGTCAGTCCAGGTTGGAAGGTTTGGAGACAAAGCCAGAGAGGCAAGATTACATTGGTTTGGACATGTGCTGAGGAGGGATTCAGAGTATACTGGGAAAAAGATGCTAAGGATGAAGCTCCCAGGTAACAGGAAAAGAGGAAGGCCTAAGATGAGGTTTATGGGTGTTGTGAGAGAGGACATGCAGGTGGTTGGTGTGACAGAGCAAGATGCAGAGGACAGGAAGAAATGGAAACAGTTGATCTGCTGTGGTGACCCCTAATAGGAGCAGCCGAAAGAAGATGGTCATTTTGCACCATGATCTGCTAAATGTAGTACAATGAGTAATATACACTGGAAAAGGTTGCACTTCATATTTTCAAAATGATTGTCCGCAATGGGCAGAGCACTGTCTGTACCTATCTCCACAGCCCAAGCCACGATTATTTCTGCCTGCACTGCTGATTACATAATTTGTGGCCACGCCCCATTATGTCATTTGAGGGCCACACTTTGGCATGTCAGAAGGTGGCAAATTCATACATTGCAGCCAGTAACCAAAGAGGTGTGGTCAGATGATTAAAAGGCATAGCTGTTTGTCTTTTAATCATCTGACCACAGGTAACACTTCAGAGAAATAGTAGAACCTACTATAGTGTGGATAGAGAAACCATGCTGGAGCTGGCAGAGATGTCTCCTTCATATCCTGGCTTGTGGGATGCATACAGTACTCATGCCTTTGGTCATAGAGTTATGTGCAGCTGAGAATACTGCCAACAGGGACCTATCTGTAACCCGCAGGGGATACTGTGGGTGTGTCCTAGCTATCTGCCTCATGGCTGCTGTTCCAGTTTAGTACCATGCTACAGTAACTGAAGGGAGGGTATGTGGTGCCAACACACCACAGAGGAGAGATGCAACACTGTGCCGGTGTTTTACAAGCTGTTGTCCCTGAGGTACAGGGAGTCACAGACTACACCTGCTTGCCATCAAGGGCCAGTCGGCGAACAGGAGCAATAGTATGACAACCATGAGTAATTTGACTCTTTCAACTGACCGGTGGTCTGCAATACACAGAGTATAGTGTACAGTGTATAAGTGCACCACCCAAGCAGTGCTCATGAGTACATCATTTAACATATGTCTGACTTCTGTATTTGTGTGGGGTGACTTCCCCCAGGGACATCTTGTTAATACCGGGTATGCCTTGGAGTCCTAGCTAATGACGCCAATATATTTTCAGAGTGAATTTGTATTTATTCACAGCTATGGCTTGGGAGTTGGTATTATGATTAAGGTGTTTACCTCAGACACAAGGTTCATGGTTTGATTCCTACCTTTGAAAGGAAATTTGGCTAGGCTTGAAACTTCCCCCGAGGGCAGCTAATGTAGTACATATGTAGAGGTTGGAGACTGGTGTAATTGTTAAAATATTTACCTCACAGGCACAAGGTTTGATTCTTGCATTTAACTCATTACATCTGAGTGACGCCTTAAGGTGCATTTGCAGTTGACTCTTACTGACACCTCAACGTCAAATATTGCTTGTTCATATGTGCATCAGTAATTCCAAAACCATGGTATGTATAAGGTTTTAAAAGATTTCATCTTAAAGCTTATACAGTGGCAAACTCAACTGCATTAATATTTGATATCTATTTAGTGCAGATAAAGAGAACTGTTTTTATGTTAATTTATATAGATATAATTTTCACATTTTCCTAAATATCTCAACCAAGTAACACAGACAGAACTCCTTAGCCTCATGAAAGCTCTCAGCTAGATGAATAGTGTTAATGACAGTATGTGTGTAACTGGAGTGGTTGCTGAGATATTGTAAGTTGTTTACAAAATATTACAAACTTAATAGTTAGTGATTTATAAAATTAAGTTTAAGACCTAGAACCTAAAGAATATCCCCCACTATAAAAACAGTTTGTGCTGAAGGGTTTGCCATTTCTACTTATTCATAACCCCTATGGTTCCAGAGAAATGGACATTTGTTTGAAATGTGAGGACATAATTTGATTCCGTCAAAAGCATTAGGCTCTGCCCATTGGAAGTTACAGTGCAAACTTCCTGAGCTCCATTGGAGTGAATGAGTTAAAGGGGAAATTTGGTTAGGCTTAAAAAGCCCCTCGGGGGGCACATAGCCTAGTACTTGCCTATAAAACTATTAGATAATTTGGTGTGCATCATCATAAACCAGTAACATCATCAGGCATGTTTTTGAATTGATGAAAGTTACTTTGGCTGTCTAAATTGTCTTTGGTGGTACTCTGCAGTATGTTCCAGGAACATGCATCAAAACATTTACTGTGTGTGCAGCATTACACAACATGTTAGTACCCAAGCCAATACAGCAGGGTATTGTCATTCTGAATTAGGAAGTCCCAGGTTCTGCAATAGAAGAGGTGCCTGTTGTGGAGCCTTTGAGGAGGGGATGACTGTGCAATGCAGAGGCAAGTGTTGTACACTGTGGCACTAATTAAGAGGCAGCATCTTACTCACAGTTATGGGCAACATTAGACATAACATACGGTAACTGTGATGTCATCACACTCAAGACACAAGTGCCATAGTGACTGGTTTCAGCAGTAAACAGTGTTGGGGGGGGGGTCTACTGCTGTTTTGCTCTTTTGTGTGTCTCTTGGTCTGTTGATTGCAGTGAGCCGTGACTGTTGGTAAGAGAGGGTGTGGTGTCCCCAGTGTGGCAAAGGTGAGTTGTGCTGTCTCTAAATAAGCTGCAGTGTATTGGGGTCTAACTGACAACTTCCAGGGGTACTTCTGACAACTCCTGGGGGTACCCCAAACTTATGTGCACTGATTGTGTTCATCCCCATCCATGTTGGTGCCCTGCCCAGGGATCATCAGAGCCACAGTCCACAACATGCATGGAGGATTGAGTGCTCCAATGGGGTGAACAGCAGGATGTGCTACTTGTGGTTTTGATAGCCCTGTCTGTGTCCCTTGCATCCCACGGTGCCCTCCACTCTGGTTAGAGATGTGCATGTGGTGGCACTTCAGGACTTAGAGTATGTCCTCATCCTACCATGGTGGACTTCCCCATCAGACGTAGTAGAGGACAATCCATGAGATTAGTGATGGACTTGATCTGTGACTATACAGGAAATTCTGCAACATACAAAAACATTGCATAAATAGACCAGGCCTCTTGGGGTCATCATGCACACCATGTACCACACAAATTGGCTTTTCTGTGGCTTTGTGACTATACAGGAACTTCTGCACCATACAGAAACATGACATAAATAGACCAGGCCTCTTGGGGTCATCATGCACACCATGTACCACACAAATTGGCTTTTCTGTGGCTGAAGTGCTGTCCATTTGTACCATGTGATGGCTGTGTACGTATGCTGTATGGTGGCTATGGAGACTAAGTCAGGAGGCGAAAGCAGTACGCATGGCATTGCCTGCCAGTATGCTGACACAGACTTCTCCTGTGGCACAGACATAGCTAATTGCTGGCAGCTCCGTTGAGCATGGGAAGTGAAGAGGGCTCATCCTGTGCTGATGTCTGCTTACTCTTGTCCTTCTGTGGTATCCTGGTACTGAGGAATGAGTTGCACCAGACCAGAAACTGTGTCAAAGGAGGGAAGATGTTATGTGCCTGTCGTATTACTTGTGTCTAATAGTGCCACTGTGAAAACAGACACCACTTGTATGTTGCAGCCATCATCATTGTGCACAAATAGTTCCTTGATGGTGTCCACATTGTAGGACCATGACACCAGATCACTTGTGAGAACACATGAACATATTTGTGTATTAATGCAACCTTCTCAAATGCCTCCATCCCAGTGGTGGTACAGATGTAAAACAGCATAGCCTGCAAATTCCAGAAGCAGTGTACCATGTATAAACATCTTGTTGCTGCAGTCACAGTGGACCTGTAACCTCAAAAATAATTATACTGATTAGGTGTGTGGGCCTAAGTCAGGCAGGTGTGCTGCATGTTGTACATGTTAAGTAATAGCCCCTTTGACATTGGCAGCTGACTGAGATCTCCACCGGGAATGAGAGACCTGAACTGCCAGCGGAACTCCTTGTCAGTTAAAGGTGGCTCAACATGTGGACCCACACCTGCAGCCCTTCAGTTGCCTTGTTGCCTGCATGACCAGCCATGTCAGTAACCCAGCATCATACTTTATCATGTTTTTCGTTATGGCCCACTGAATGCATTCATCCCCTCTTCAAGTTCCTTCCTGAACTGCTGTTGAAAGGCACAGCCTTTCTTATTGGTTAGGAGTATCCACAAGGTTCAGAGATGTCCTGCCAGAGAATATTATTTTCTGCCTGTTGGAACTTTTCATTCATCCTCCTCTTTCTTGGGTATATGTACCTGTAAATGTAAAGATGCACTTTTAAGCTGCTAATGTGTTCTCTCCCACCCACATCTCACTACCACACAAAGTGTAGAGTTATCCTGGACTTTTCCTCTCACCCACAAAGAAGTGCATAACACCTGTTTAGGTGCCTGGCATTCAGTGGCAGTCAGTATGACAATAGTATTTATGCCTTTACATATATACATACCGAGATTACAGTCTACAGGGAAGACTCTGCTAAAACACATGGCTATCTGGAGCATGTGTCTTCATTGTGTTGAGGGATGATGGCCCACAGCAACATGCATATATACCACCTCCCCCATAAGGGTTTTTGAGAAAAAAAAGTTACCCTATGTTTTGCAGTACAATTGTGTCCAGAAGTGCAATTGACTTCCACCATGTGATTACCCACCCTGCCTGTGCGATACACTGAATGACGGTCAGTGTACCTATTCCCTCATTTTGGGACAGGGGTCTTACACCAGTGGGACAGGGGTCTTACACCAGTGGTCTAAGTATGTTTGTGGCACAACAGAAGGTTGTGGTCTAAGGCAGGTCATCTGTGGGCATGCCATTAACTCCCCAGTGTGATCCACACAGTGCTTCTCCTGCATGCTTTTCTGAAGAGACCACCAACTCGCACAGTAACATGTTATGGCTGTATTACAAAGCAGTCTGTAAATGCAACATAGGCTTCAGGATCGACCTCTTCAAAAACAAGACATAAAGTAGAAAAATCAAAATGCGTCCACCATAAACCCAGCAGAGCAGTACCGTGCCAGCAAGGTTAGCCATGGTATTTAAACCGGGTTCCTATTATGTGATTGAATGCGTCTTGATCAAACGTAAAAACAAAAAGGCAAAATAGGGAAGCGGCTTTTAAGCAAATTCTTTCCCTGGGAAAAAATTTGCTTGGCCGCTTCCATTACTTTGCCATTTTCGGCACTGTAATGCGATCTCTGAGTTGGTATATTTCCCCACATCAAGGGGTGTGGGGATGAAGCCCCCACTTTATGTAATGTTTCAAAGTTTTTTTTTTCTTTTTGAACAGCAATTTTTTTTTTTCCGTTTGAAAAAAATCGCTGTTCTGGGGTTTCGACAATGTAAGCTTTCGCTTACATGGGGTCGATTAATCATAGTTTGCTTTTTTTAAGCGTTCAGTGATTTAATATAGACCTATTTAAGCCCCCCCATCACTGCGTGTCATAGGAGATGATTAGAAAAGGATGGTGGAGCCACCAGTGCGAAAGATCAGTTCACAGAGACCTATGCAGTACATATGGTCCACTGCAGTCACACTCCTGGAGACTCAGGTTAGAATGGTCCCCCCAGCCCAAAAAAATGTGTGATACTGTGTGAATGGCTGCACATCACACACGTGCATCAAACAGTGTCACACTAACTACTGTTCTCTTCGAAGCTCTTCCTTCCTGCCCTCTTAATGTAATCACATGGCACAGAGTCTTCATGCTAGTGACATGCCCCCATGCAATACACAAACTCCAGCATTGTGACAGTAGTGTTCCCAGGCCTAACCACAGTGTCTGTGTGCCCCACATTGTACAAAACACACTTCAGACCTCTTGCTGCGATATAATTGACAGCATGGTATGAAGTGAGCTACTGCTAACAACCCAGGCTGTGTAAGCCCCCCAGTCAGCAGTCACTTGTCTACTCTGTCTTCATTCCCTGGTGAAACGACATGTAAATCAACAAGCACCATAGAAATGCAGTTGATTACAAAAGTGAACTATCTGTAGATGTTCATATTGATAGTCACTGTTGCAGTAGCCTTGGCTATATGGGTTGTATCCTACCAAGAGTATAGCAGCCGGGCAGCTTCCAAAGCTTCAAGGCACTTTCCACACATCCAGACTGTCAAAGTTTAAGCTGAGCTGATTTAATAGACTGGTATGGGTGTGAAACCTGTCAGAACTTTACTGCTTCTGAAGAGTATGCTGCTTTGTGGCTTTCAAAGGATCAACTCATCTTGCTCTATTCCTGTGCTGGGCAGATAATTTAATGGTAGTCTTTTCTTCAAAGGAAACTTTTTTTGTTAATTTTTGATACTTTCCTCTTTAGGAAAATTATTTTAAATCTAGGAGTTTGTGTTTTAGCAGACTGTCAAGAGTGTGCTGTATTTATTAAATGGGAGTGCTTTTTTCATGTCAGTTTAAAAGTTAACTGTGTTTATTTTACTTTGTGGGGCTGGAAAAGTGTCTTAAATAACTTTTCACTGTCCGTGGAAAAGGTGATTTTTAAAGACTGTATTTACTGCTGGTGTTACCCAGGAAGTGGGCACCATTTCTGGTTTGACCATGGAACAGTCAGTCAGTTTTATGGTTGGCCTTTCTTCCAGCCACAAAAAAAAAGAAAGTTTACAGCCTTTACTATCATAGCGGTTGAGTGGCGTTTGAAAAGCCTGCGTAGAATGGGTGTGCCTTTGCTGAAGGTTGGGTGTTGAGCTGGCACCTCGGCACCCCTAAAAAATCTACTGCCAATAATTAGCAGACCAGAGTTCCACTGTGGCGACCCCCAACCAGGAAAAGCCGAAAGAAGAACCACCATCAGAGCAGGCTAGCAGTTTGCCTCTACCTAAGGTTGGGGGCTCTGCTGTGACCATTAGTTCCCCAAACCACGTAATCTTTTACCCCGGATTTCTCTGGTGTAGTATCTAAAGCCACTGTGCACCAGGGGTTAGCTACATCCTGTTTTTGTTAGGGTCCCCTCATTTTTGTTGGCCCTGGGAAAGGGAATGGGGAAGTCTTCCCTATTTTGTCAGAATATTGTGCCCATACCCGGGGAAGCTGCTGTTGCCATTAATAACACGGCTGGTCTCATGTTTCCTGTCAAAAATAAACAAAGCCAAACCTGTAACAGCTCAAATTTTCTTAGGAATAGTTTACTGGGTCTGGCTCTGGGTTTAATTCAGGCTGTTGATCCTTCTTGTAAAATAGTTTCTGGTAAAAGAAAGAGGGATTCCTCATTTCCTGAAGAGATTAAGGATCCTGAATCTGGACAAGAGGATTATGTGACAAATACAGGTGTTTCTCCACAGATTTCTAATTCAGTCTTTGAGGAAAGCTCAGGCTACTATTTCTAAGGCTTCTTCTAAGGGCAGGCCTTTCCCTCCCTGTCCCTCCAGGTACTTCAGTACTTGTGCCTCCTAAAAGCACATGCTTAAAATGGCAGAAGAGAATTTTTATCCTATCCACTTCCTCCTCTGGACATTCCAAAGTTCAAAATGCTTTATTACAACAGCTTTTTACCTCTGTTGGGAAAAAGATCACTGATGGTAAACTCTGGATCTCAAAGAAACTATCTTCATGTTCCTATCAGGCCCAGTTGCAGGAGGTGACTGCAAGGACCTTAGGACCAGACTTGGTGCTTCCTAATGCTAAACTGCAGCGGCGAGGAAATATAATGGTATCTCAAAAATGTAAAATGTACACAACACACAACAGACACAAGATCACAACATCATCATAATACTCCTGTGTTCAGAAAAGATTTCCTTTTGGTGGCCCAGGAATGTCACCCAAAACAAGGACTCCTCAGACCCGACCAGGCGAGTCAGATTCTAACGAAGCAGATGCCCCGGACAAGGCTTCTGGGGAGACACCCTCATTGGAAAATGGGTCAGACTTCAACATTGATGTTAGCAGTCCAATTTGCATTGATGGCTTTCTGAGTTTACTTCACCCAGGAACATGCAGTTCAACTTGTGACACACTACTGTCATGTGGTACATCAACAAACAGAGACCCTTTACCCTCTTTGCAGGCAAGCGGTGATTTTGTGAGGCAGTTGCTCTCAGTTTACCCTCAATCTTCGGGCAGGTTTCTACCAGGAGCACAAGCGGATGTAAGCCCGACAAATTTGAGCAGACAAATTGTGGATCTCACAGGTGAAACTGGATCCAAGTGCGTTTCTAAAGTTGACAGTGTTATGGGGACTCCAGACATGGAATCTCCCAGACAATCCACTGTTGCCACCAGTTGCCAAAGTTTTGCACAAAAATGTTTCATCCAGCTTGGATTCATCCAGCTCTATCATTCAGGATGAGCAATCTTCTCATGTCTATCCTCTCGCACTCTACCTCCTCACATTCCCAAGGGTATCCCTGAAGGCCAGAATAGACAAAGCCATCCATGATTCTGATAGCGGATTGGCCTCAAACCACTCAGGTTACCCTACTCAGGAGTTTGAAATGCAAGGAGCCTCCTGGCCTCTACTTGCTTTGAATTCCGCATCTCTTTGTCTCAGGGGAGGCAATCACTTCCTCCAATGTCAAGATTTGTCTGTTGCATCTCAGCTCCTGGCATATTCTGTTTGGATTTCACGGTCTCAGCTTCTAACAAGTTTTGAATGTTATTTTGAGGGCAGTTCGCCTAGTACAAGAAAGTTTTTTTCTTTGGAGCAAGATTTTTCTTTGGAGCCGTGAGGACTTTGATGTTTCAAGCCTGATTTAAGTGTTTCTTCAATATCTTACTGGGATTGTTGGACAAGGTTTGTCTTTCGTTCATGCTGCAGCCATTTCTGCTCACATTGACTGTGACCCTCCTTATTTTTCTCCTTCCTTGTTTTAAGCAATTTTAAGCAGGGCAAAGAACATAAGACCCCATAAGACCCCCCCTAAACTCCTACTCCTGCTTGGGATTTCAATTTGAAAACACTCTAGCTTTTTCTACAGCCTTTTGAGCCTGCAGCTACTCTTCGAGTTAAAGTATTTATCTTTAGAAGACTGCTTTTTGATGGCCATTACCTCTTAAGAAGGGTTTCTGAATTACAGGCCCTTGTAGTGGAACCTTTCCTTTCTGATATAAGGTATTTAGCATTTTGCGTACTAATCCTTCTTTTATGCTAAAGTGGTTCTAGTGTTGGCAGAAAAAACTATTCATTTGCTTACTTTTATGCAAACCCTCAAAATAAAGGGAGAAGATTTTGCATACTTTGGATATCCACATTTGCTTTTTTGACTCTCCCTGTGGGGAGTTCTTTCTCAGACTTTTTCTAGATTGTCTGTGTTTTCAGTGGGAGAACAGTCCTTAAGAAAATACTGTTACAGAAGGAATTTCACCCATTCCTCCAGTTCTGTCAGCTTTGGATGATGTGTGTTACTGCCTGCAGTTTTCCTGACAGATGGCTACCCCTAAAAAGACCACGTTCCTCAGTCTTTCACGTTTTTCTACTCTTCCCAAATCTGATCCAGTAGAGATTTAGTTAATCCTTCTAATACTAACCACTTGAGATTAATCTTACAATTTGTGATAAGGATGGGAAGATTACCAATATGTTTCTTCAACTTTGATTTGTCAGAATTTTGAAATGGGTTTGTATGCTAATGTTTGTCCTGACTAATTGTGTGAGGAATGTTTTGTGCATTTTTTTCTTGTGAAGACAAATCTGCTTTAAAATGTAATGCATCTGTTGTTCAGTCAATCAGCACTCATTATGTTCAGTATATGTATGACTCTGATACTACTACAAGGGTTATGGCAGTGTTTTTGAGGGCATGATTGCATGCTTAGAACTTCCAGATGATGATGAGACTTTAAATTCTTTGGAAAGAGGTTTAGTTTTTGGCCCTTTTGTTGCTGAGGTGATAGAAAAGTGTGACAAAAGAGGTAAGCTGATTCAGGGAATCTCAGCCATCCTTTTCCAAATTTTCCAAAGGACTCTCGACTCCCCACCTAATTTTGGTAAGAAGCAAAGTACAGTGTCAACAAAATGCAAGTAAGCAGACATTTAAGAAGAAATGATAAGGAGATTCCAAGAAGAATTCTGGAAACTCCCAAAACCAGTGACAGTCCAAAAAGTCAGACAATTTTATTTATTTTACATTTGTTTACTGGGATAGTCTGACTGGACACGTCCATTTTCAGGAGAGGCCAGGGGGGAAAAAAGCTCTGCGTGAACAAAAACAGTAATTTAACATTTATACTGAATGTATTTATACAAGGCCAACTTTGAGAGAAAAATCGCTAATGACACAAAAGACAACCATAAGGCCTTCTTTAGCTATGTTAGAAGCCTGTGTGGAAACTCCCAGATATGCTCAGAATTAGTCCAAAATGATAAAAAAATCACTGAACCCACAGACATTGCCAACATACTGGCAGACAGGTTCAGTGCAAATCCAAAAGGAGAAATATCTATCCCATCAGAGTCTAGCCTCCCAAACATCTCAGATGCCCAGGTGAGAGCTGCTCTCTCTAAAGCAAAAAACACAGCATCAATGGGACCAGACGGTGTCCCTGGCTGTGTGCTACACGAACTCAATGAGGAACTAAACCCACACATAAAGCTGCTGTTTAATCTTAGCCTTACTACAGGATACATACCCAAAGAATGGCGACGGCAGCTGTGGTCCCACTCCACAAAGGCGGTGCTTCACGGACCCTGAAATTACCGCCCCATAAGCTTGACGAGCCTTGTCTGCAAAGCTATGGAGAGGATCATAATGGAACTCATAAAGACATTGGGGACCTACAGACACTGGATCCTACCCAATTTGGCTTTGTCAAGGGCAGATCCTGCCTCTTGAACTTGGTCGACTTTTTCGAAACAGTCACTAAGGCCATTGATGAGGGTAAGGCAGTTCACACAGCCTACCTTGACCTGGCAAAAGTGTTCGACACAATACCCCACTCGGGCATCATAGAAAAGCTCACCAGCTTAGATGTAAACCCATATGTCACAAGATGGGTTGCAAACTGGCTCAAGGACAGAACACACAGTGTTAGAGTTGCTGGTGCCATGTCAGACTCTAAGCCGGTCACGAGCGGTGTCCCACAGGGCTCAGTCCTGGGCCCCCTCTTGTTCGGCACTTGTGCAGGCAAACATAGGGGGATTGTGGCTGACAAAATTTGCAGATGACTGCAAACTGGGAACCATAATTGACACTCCATCAGACACAGACATCCTCCAGAGAGGTCTCGTAGAAATGGATAACTGGTGCCCCCATGGCCTTAAGCTAAATGCCAAAAAATGTATAGTCATACCCTTTGGGAAAAACAAGGTAACCCCTGATTACCACATAGGTGGTAACTTCTTCCGTGTTTAATGGATTATCAGGGACCTGGGGACCCAAGTTGACAGTAACCTCTCCTTTGACACTCACATTGCCAAAGTGGTTAGGAAGACCTTCTACATTGCCCACCTGATCATGAAGGGATTCACATCCAGATCAGGAGAGGTCATTGTACCCCTGTACTCTTCACTTATCTGACCAATGATTGAGTACAACGCCCCATTCGGAATGTACCTTACCCGACACCTGCAGCAGTTGGAAAGACCCCAAAAGTTCCTCACCAAAAGGATAAAGGGGCTCAAACATTTGTCATACGATGCCCGACTGAAGAAACTCAAGCTCTATTCAGTCGCATACAGTCTGCTCAGAGATGATCTGTGCCTGACATACAAGGCCATGTCCAACCCGGAATTAATGGACATGCTCCACCTCAAAAAATCCAAATCCACCAGAGCCACAAGAGCAAGAGACCATAACCTCAACACGGATATAAATAGGACATGCTGGAGGGACAGATTCATCACCCAGAGACTCCCTACACTATGGAACAGAATTCCAGTCCATGTGAGGCAGAGCCCCTCACTGACTCTGTTCAAGAGAAATCTTGACGAGTGGATGGGAGATCGTAGGTTTACCCCGGGAATCATCTCTGTATCACTGCTGGACAGAGGCACAGCAAACTAATGGGTATAGTATTCTCATCCTAAGGGGTGGTGAAAGCCACACACACTCTGGCTAGGCTTATAAATGCCCTAGGGCAGATAGCCTAGTATGAACCTATGAACCTAAGAAGAAATTGAACTAATTACATAACGGGAGTAAAGATGTATCATTTGCACATGGTAAATAGGCAAGTATTTGCATAGTAAGGTATTTGAAAAGAGAGGAAAGATAGAAGAAAAACGGTCACAACTTTGGTATGTAGAAGAGAGATCAGTTCAGGAAAAAGGGTTACACTTTGGTATGCATTTGCATGTTTGCAACATTTTTAGTTGGAGTTATATTGAGGGACATACAAGATTGTTAGTAGTGACAGATCCAATTTTGATTTGATTGTGAAAACATAAGAGTGGTCACTAATGACCTTAAGAGAGAAGTGATCTAGTTCTGGGGTATTACAAGGACATAGCCATTTGTTTTGTAAGTGAGTTTTTAGCTTTGATTTAAATTGAGTGTTTGGGTAGATATTTCATAAGGCAGTGAATTCTATATTTTGCCTCTGTAGTTAGCAAATCGGGATTCTCCAGCTAAGTTTTTGGCTGTATTGATTTTAATAAGTGATTTGTTGGTGGAGCATAGAGTTCTGGTACTGGAATGAGGTGGCAGTATATTTTGGAGAGGATTTTTTTTCACTTTGGTAGAATATTATATGGGACATAATTAGTTGGTTGTACAGCAGGAGATGTGGGTGTTCAAGCCAATTGAGCTTTTTATGGTAGAGAGAATGGTGAGCTCTCGACGGGGAGTTGGTGGGGTATCGAGCAATTTTATTGTAGCAGCTTTCCAGCTTCACTAATTCAGATGTTCATGTTTCACTGTTGCAGTCATTACATTTAGGTAATCCTGCTGGCAGGTTGCCCTCAGCCGGCCTGAATTCCAAAGTCTTTGGTTTTGCGTCAGCTGCTGTCGCCCCTTCCTTAGGTTGTCAGGGATATAAAAGAAGCAGCAGACGCCATTTTCTTCAGTCTTTCTTGCCTAGCGGTCCCTGAAGCAGAAGCAGTTTGCAAGTGCCGGTCGGCCGACTCCTGAAATTTTCGTGTGAGTTTCAGAACCAAAGTCTTCAGTAACGCTAAGTACCCTGTTGGGGAAACTTTTTTTTTTTCTTGCTCCAGACCGATGTCAGAAAAAGTTAATAATTGTATTACTTGTGGAAAGCAAATACCTCATAAGGATTTTCATTCTTACTGTATTCCTTGCCTAGGCCCTGATCACAAAGTTTCTGGTTGTCTGTTTTGTACTAGATTTAACCAACACACTTAAGTTTCGGTATACTTTTGCTTTAAAGTATTTTGGTAGCAGGTTTAATTATCCTAAAATGTCATCTGATAGCCATCTGACTACCGGAGTTTACAAAAAAATGCAAAGAAAAGGATAGAGAAAAACAACCGAGGTCCAAAACCCTTTGACGAAGCTGCTAAGCCAATTGCCGGTTCGCAGGTTCTCAGTGAGGCACTTTCGCAACCCCTGACACCCGCTACTTTAGAGTTGCAGGCCGCTACCGACTCCCATGTGGAGTCGGCCATGCCGCTGGATACTCAGATCCTCAGACGCTAATCCCTCATGAGTCCAGAGCCGCTGAGCAGGTACCGGCTTTTGAGGGTGTATTCAGACCACAACTTTACATTTAAAACTACTTCAGCTTCAAAGACTAAAGCAGCTTCTAAAGCAAAGAAACTCAAGAGCCACGTGTACAGGCCTCTATGCCCAAAAAACAGATGATCAAGATGGCCGAAGACCTGATTACCTTGGTCAGGGGTTCCCATCCCCCTCCTGATAAGAGGCCTAGGCAAGAGACTGACTATGAATCTTCAGATCAGGTTTCTATTTCTTCTGATTCCTCTTCTGATCAGGGATATTCTTTACCCCCTATGAGGATTCTGATGCTGAAGAATCTATACCTTCAGTATCCCCTCCTGAGGATTATTCCTTTGGGGAAACCTTGCATACCATGAGGGAGCATTTTCACTGGGAAAGCCAAGATTTTTCAGAATCAAAAAAGAGGCTCAGGGATTTCCTTTTACTACCACAGCACAGGCCTCTAGCCATTCCCCCTGTGTTAGACATTGTAGATGTGTTTTCTGAGTCTAGTTTGACCCCGGACTCCTTATTTCCAGCTCCTGTTAAGCCTGACAGATATTACAGGGTTCCTGACTCTCAAATTTCTTTTTAGAAACCCTGCTGCTGACCCAGAAACTATTTCACAGGGTCCCAAGGGAGTTAAGGCCTCTACAGCAAAAAAAAAAACGTACTTCCTCTGACAGGGATTCAAGGGCACTGGATAGACTGGGAAAAAAAGGTTTACACATCTGCAACTTTGGCTATAGGGGCCTTAAACTGTCAGTTTCATATGCTAAAGTATCAGCAACATCTCATGGGATTGTTTAAACAGAAAATGATAAATTCTGAATGTGCTGAAAACAAGGAAATGCAGGATTTATTGCATGCAGCTGAACAAGCTGGAAAGCGTACTTTGCAATGTGGTTTTGATTCTTTGGAGGCCTCCTGCAGGGCCGCAGTTACAGGCTCTGTAATTAGGAGGCATGCTTGGTTAAAGGAACAAACTCTGCCTGATCATGTTGAGGTTAAGTTAGTAGATGCACCTTTACAGCATGATACTTTGGTGCCAAGGCAGAAGAGGTGTTAAAGAAAATGGAAGACAAAGCTAAATATATGCAAACTGTTAGTTTTTACAAGTACGGCCACCTAGGTTTAGTAGACACTGGCCTACAACAAATTGGTCCTTTCCTGTGTCGGACAGACCTCAAAGGGGCAGATCCAGACACCCAAGGGGCAGATCCCAGGCGCAAGGTTCTTGTAGGTTAAAACAATGGGGTGCTTCTACCTCCAAAGCTGGAGAAGATAAAGCACAAACATACAGAAAGCAGTCCCAATGACTTTCCCCTGCCTGCACCAAGCACTTATCTTCTGACAGCACCCTTAGGGGGAAAATTAGCACTTTTTGCTCAAAATTGGCACATTATAACCCAGGACAAATGGATTCTAAATATAGTGTCATAAGGATACAAATTCAATTTCCATACTCTGCCAAAGGCAATCGGCTGGCCAGATCTGCCAAAGAAAATCAATGGGCAGATGCACAAAAACAAGTCTCATCCCTCGTGGACATGAGGGCCATTCAGCAAGTAGCAGAGCAAGAGCGAGGACAAGGATTTTACTCGACTGTTCTTGGTACCCAGAAAGGACAAGGCCAATACTGGACCTATCTATTCTTAACACATTCCTGGATATTCCAAAATTCAAAATGTTGATTTTGCAGCAGCTTCTGCCCATGCTGGGCAAGAACGCTTGGCTTGTGACTTCTGACCTAAAAGAGGCATACCTGCATGTTCCAATCAGACAATCGTGCAGAAGACGCCTCAGATTCAAGGCTGGTTCAATACATTAAATTCTCTGCACTGCCCTTTGGCTTATCTACTGTGCCTAGGGTCTTAAGTGCCTGGCACCAGTAACTGCATTCTGCAGACAGAGGAATACAAATATACCCTTACTTGGACGACTGTTTAATTCAAGCGGAGCACAAGGACATTCTTCTTCATCTGGTGTTTGTGAAAAGACTTCTAACATGCCTAGGGTACACAGTCAACGAAAACAAATCAAAACTAGTGCCCCCTCAAGATAGAACATTCCTGGGTGCAAGCTTGAATACAACTGCCCAGATGGTTTATCTCACGCCAGACAAAGGCAACTGACTACCTATTTCAAAATGTTGGCAAGAAAAGCCCAGTTGATCTGCAAGAAAAATTCTGCAGGCTTTGGGCTTCATGGCATCCTAATAATTCCATATGCAAGACTGCGTATGAGGAAACTCCAGTGGTACCTAAAAAGTGTTTGGAGTCAACATTGCCACAGCCTGGAAACAATGATTACTCTCCCTCCCTGCAACAGGAGTTTCGATGGTGGACAAAGGCTTGTCACCAGAACAAGGGACGGCCATTCACATTACCCCCAACCAGGCAGACACCAACAACGGATGCATCAGATTATGCCTGGGGGGCCCACATGGCAGGAAGATGCATTCAGGGCACATGGACCTCAAACCAAATGCATCTACATATCTATCAAAAAGAGATGCTAGCTGTTCAAAATGCCCCGACAGCCTTCAAGGACCTCTACTTCATCTGGGACAACTACTGATAGACAGACAACACCACGGTCATGTGGTATATAAACAAGCAGGGGGTCACACATTCTTTTACACCCTTTGCAGACTAGCCATGACTTTTTGGGACACAGCATTGACTTAAGAGTACATCTGCAGGCACAATTCCTGCCAAGAAAGGAAAATACTCTGGCAGACTAAGCAGAAACCTCATGGATCTCCATGAGTGGCATCTGGATCCACAAGTCATCAGCATGATAACAAGGAAATGGGGATGCCTGGACATAGATCTATTTGCCTCCCCTCACAACTACCAACTAAACAGATTCTGTACAAGGACTTATCACAGACAAGCATGGAAAGTGGACGCCCTATCAGTTTATGCCTTCCCTCCACTGCCTCTCCTCCCCAAGGTACTCCTAAAGGTCAGACCGGAGAAACCAAAGATGATGCTGATTGCCCCAGACTGGCCCCACCAGTACTGGTATCCAATCCTAAGGAACTTGTCTCGTTACCCAGCTTGGACCTTACCTCAATTACCTCGTCTACTGTCCCAGCAAAACAATCGGATCCTGCACAACCAACTCAGGACATTAAACCTGGCAGCATGGTGGATAATGTAGTCATACAAAAAACACCTCTCAGCAAAGCTGTAATGGATGTCATTCTGGAAGCCAGAAGACCTAGTACAAGAAAGTCTTATGCTGGAAAATGGAAGAGATTCTGTGCTTGGAACCATTTACAAGGAACTGATGCAGCTGTACCAAATATTCCTCAGATTTTGCAATACTTAACTGAGATGCTGGACAAAGGCCTATCCTTTTCATCAATTAAAATTCATGCTTCTGCCATTTCAGCTCATTACAATACAGAGCCACCAATTTTTTCTCATCCTTTATTAAAGCAGTACCTCAGAGGAGCCAAAAATGTAAAGCCTCCAAGGAGATCACCAATACCTGCATGGGACCTCAACTATGTCTTGGAAAAGCTCACCATAAAGTTTTTATCTTGGAAAACAGCTCTGCTCCTAGCAATTACTTCTGCAAGATGAGTTTCAGAGCTACAGGCACTCATGGCTGTGGAGCCTTTTATCATTTTGTATCCAGACATGGTCTCTCTGAGAACAAACCCAACATTTATGCCTAAAGTGGTGTCCAGTGTGGCTCTTAACCAAGCTGTTCATCTGCCAACTTTTTTATCCAAATCCACAGAACAAGGGGGAGAGAATTCTGCACTCTTTGGACGTACACAGACCACTTGGATTCTACTTGGACAGAACCAAAGCCTTCAGGAATACAGAGCAATTACTAGTGGCATGTGCTGCAGGATCACAAGGAAAGGCCGTCTCAAAGCAGACTATCAAAGTGGATAGGCCACTGCATTCGTTTATGCTATTCACTCCATGGCAAGCCAGTGCCTAAGGGAGTTGGGCCACATTCCACCAGAGCTGCAGCCACTTCAGCAGCCTTTCTCGGGGGAGTTCCAACCAGAGACATTTTAGAGGTGACTACTTGGAGTTCAGTGCACACCTTTACAAAGCATTACCATCTGCCATTCTACTCTAAATCCAGAGCAGGCTTTGCCACTGCAGTTCTGCAGGGCCTCATAATGCTGTTTAGCTCCAGCCTCCCAACCATAGCTTTGGGACTCTACCCAAATGTAGTGACTGCAACAGTGAAACATGAACATAATACAGTTGTGTACACTTACCATAAATGTAGATGTTTGAGTGTATTCACTGTTGCAGTCCAGGTTACCCACCCGCCATCCCCCTTTTTTCAATGGATCCTATCTTTCCTTCTCTGATTTATACAACCTATGTGGTGTATTTGCTTATAGATGAAGGTAAAATTTATATTTGTGCATTTATTGTTTTTTATATATATAAAATTTGGCTACCCTTTTAAGGGGCACCTGACATCTGGGGCAAGAAAAACTGAAGAAAATGGCGTCTGCTGCTGCTTTCATACCCCTGACGACCTGACGTCAGGGAAGGGGTGACAGCAGCCAACGCAGGACCTAAGAATTTGGAATTCAGGCTGGCTGAGGGCAGCCTGCCAGCAGGATTACCCACATGTAATGACTGCAACAGTGAATACACTCAAACATCTGCATTTATGGTAAGTATACACAACTGTACTTTTTTCTTAAGTTTGTGAGTATGGGAGATGCATATGGTAGTGAAAATAAATGAGTTTGGGCAATTTTGGCTTTGGTGTCATTTTGTAAAATATTGTTTGTTCCTGTATAGCGTTCAAAGTTTATGTACTTTTTTATTGTTTGGGATGTGTGAGCATCCGCATTTATGGTAAGTATACACAACTGTACTTTTTTCTTAAGTTTGTGAGTATGGGAGATGCATATGGTAGTGAAAATAAATGAGTTTGGGCAATTTTGGCTTTGGTGTCATTTTGTAAAATATTGTTTGTTCCTGTATAGCGTTCCAAGTTTATGTACTTTTTTATTGTTTGGGATGTGTGAGCATCCAATCTCATACTACAGTCAATTTCAATTCCTAGCAGCTTGGTATGATGTGAGGGAGAGATGTTTGTACTGTCTAATGAGGATATGCTAAGAGCACGGAGCTGCATTTGATTTAGTTGGTTGAAATGTAAGTTTTGTGGGTTTTTTTTTTACGGATTTAAAATGATTTAAGGGACTTTGTCCACCTCTCACTCTGGCAGACCCTTTTATCTTCCAGAAAGTCTGAATCTCCACTGCTTCCTTTGGCAACAAATAGTTTCAGACAAGTGGGTTCTGAAGACCATTCTTTAAGGTTGTAGATGGCATTTGTAGAAAATTCCTCTTTCCAGGGAGTAATTCTTCAGAGCAGATTACTTTGTTTCTTTCTGTCCTTCATTACATGCTTTCCAAGAAAGTGATAGAACCAGTTCACTCTTCCCAGGTGGGAAAGGGGTTGTATTCAAGGATGTTTTTAGTGCCAAAGCAAGAAAATGCTTGGATACCAGTTCTGGATATTTCTTAAACCTGTTTGATAGTGTCCAAATTCAAAATGATGTCACTTTCCAACTTATTTCTTCTTCCTCATTCAAGTTTCCTGGTAACACTAGATTTAAAAATCACATTCCTTCTCCTCCAAATTTCAGACATTTCTTCCCATTACCAGTTCTTTGCCTTCCCTTTGAGGAGTGATTACAAAGGTCTAGCTCCAGTTATAGCTTATTGCAGGCTATAGGGCATACACACATTTCCATATTTAGTCGACTTATCTTTGCAGTCTTTTTTTCAAAGTGTCATTATTTATATCTCTCTCTCAGGTGAAAGCTCTCTTACACAAGCTGGAATTCCAAGAGCATATTCAAATGTCTTGGACTCCTTCTCAAAGGATTGTGTATCTAGGATGGCAGCCAGACCCCACAATTTAAAGAACTGTTTTTCCACATGAAAAAATAGATGTATATCCAGATCTGTTTCCAGGATTTTCCACTCTGGCTTCAGTCACTGCAAGGAAATTCTTCAGGATTTTGGGTCTTAATGTCTTCTGTGATTCTCATAATACCCCTGGCAAGTCACTATATGAGGAAGATACAGTGGTATCTGAAGTCTCTTTAGTCCCTGCACCACCACCCTTTGTCTTTTCAGTTCCCAGTGCTGGGTTTTGTCAGAAGAGAAATCATGTGGTGGAGACAACAGGTATCCCTAAATCTAGGTCTCCCTGCCTGTTCCAAAGCAGTCACCACATATGCCTTGGACTTTGCAGAGCCAGGAGGGGTAAAAGTGCAAGGTGTGTGAGACGCCAAGGACATATGCAAGCACATAACTAAAAGAGATGCTTGTCCTAATCAAGGCACTTAACTCTCGAGTCGTCTTTGGTCCTCAGGGCCTCTTCAAGTTGTTACAGACAGTACCATAGTCATGTGATACATCAACCAACAAACAAACCAGGAAGAACAAAGTTGTACTCCTTTTGCAGACTAGCCATGTTAACTTTGCCTGTAGAGTTAAATTGTGCTGTGAAGCTATACCCAGTCTACATTCCATTGGAGCAAAATTGTGTGGCAGGCAGGCTAAGCAGGACAAGGGCAAACCCTCATGAAAGGAAGCTAGATCAGAGGGATCTTTTGATCCATCTATGGAGAGTTACTGAAGTAGACTACCTTTGCCTCCTCTCAGATGCAGGATTTTGCTCCAGGACTCCATGCAAGAAGGTATGACAGACAGTAATGATTGTGTGTTTTTCCACCTTTTCCACTAATATCCAGGGTACATCTGAAGATTCAGAAGGAATCCCCCAAGATCATTGTGGTGACTTCCTTCTGGCCTAGGCAGCCATGGATCTCCTTTTTTTTTTGGTAATGGCCAGGAACAATTACCACAAGCTTCCACACAGACTGGATTTACTTGCACAAGAACAGGGGTGTTTGATACACCCAAACGCCAATCGACGTCCGTTGACTGTTGGGATGATTGGGTATAAATGCCTTGTAGGCACCTGTTTGAGTGCATGCAGCAGGTACCGTTGACAAGAAAGCCTGCTACTAGGAAATCGTATATTAACATAAGAGGTTTTCTAGTTTGTGTAAACAGCATAACAATAATCAAGGCTAGTTCTGTGTTTTACAATATTTCTGTGAGTTACTGTCCCAAAGCTTTTCTTAGTCCTCCTATCAAAGTCCATTTATCAGCCATTTTAGCATGTTTTCCCAATGCATTCTTGTCAAAAATGTTTTTGAAAGTGGTTTTGCATAAGAAGCCTCCAAGAAAATTGGTAGCCCCCTCCTTGGGATCTTAATTCTGTATCAGAGAAGCTTAACACTTGCACCATTTAAACCAGCTAACTTGAGGTTCTTAACATGGAAATCTGTTTTACTGATTGCTGTGACCTCTGCAAGAAGGCTATGAGAATTTCAAGCTCTTATGGTAAGTCAACCCTATCTCATTTTTCACAGGGACAGGGTTTCTTTGAGAAGTAATCTTTTTATGCATATAGTGATATCCAGGTTTACATTAAGACAAACTATCCATCCCAATATTTTCTTCCCTGAAACCAGAAATGAGAAGAAATGCCCCATACATTGAATGCCCACATTTCACTCTGGTACTGTCTTGACAGAACTAAAGCTTTCAGATCTTTGGATCAATTGTTAATTTCTTGTGTACCTTTTGTGAAAATGCAATTTTCAAATGGTTGTTTAAGGCCATTTATTTTTGTTGTACTGGAGTATAACAAAAGTTTTCCAGGCAGTGTCAAGGCCCACTCTACAAGGGCCTTAGCTTCATCTGTGGATCTTTAGAAAGGGTTGGATTCTAGAAGCTGCAACTTGATACTCTGTACATATTTTTACATAGCACTTTAAGCTTTATTCGTTCCCTAGGTCTAAATCAGAATTTGCAAGGTCTTGGACTCTTCATCCACATCCCAAATGAAGTAAGATAATCTTCCCATATGGCAATATGATGAATGTAGTACATTTGTGTAAGTAAACTTACCATAAGTGCAGATGTTGAAATGATCACTGCTGCAGTAGCCCTCCTGCTGCCTTCATCTCCCCCCCCCTTTTTTTTTTTGTATTTGCCTGACAGTTTGGGCGAGTGGAAGGTGCCCTGAAGCTTTAGAAGCTGGCTGTTATGTCCTTGACAGGATGTAACCCATATAGCTCGTGTTCCTGTAGCAGTAATCAAACAAACTACTGTTATGGTAGGTTGACTTGCACAGCTGTACTTCAGTTACTGCAGATGTAATATTACTGAGTAGAGTCCACAGATTAAGCCAAAAAGGGTCGATCTGTTACTGTGCTTAAGCATAGCAATGGCCGTGTATGTTTCTTTTGGCAGTTTTGAAGCCAGCTGCCCATGTGGTTATTATGCTAGTGAACCTATTTTGCATGAATGCCCATGAATCACACTATTAAAAAATGTACACATGGCAAGCTGTGCTACAGAGTTCATCCCGAATCATGGACTTCATGAGGACCTAAGAAGCACTTTGAGCATGTGTGGGTGGGTTACTGACCAATTCCCATGGATAATTGTATCTTCCCATCACGGCTCATAGATGTGGTGAAGTGCAGAACTAGAAGCAAATGTGAGTACTTTTTGACACTCATGAAATTGAACTGTTCACAGCCTGACAACAGCCTGGCACACAAAATAGAGCTGTAATATGGTGGCACTGTGATGCGTCACTGTACCTCAGTGCGCGATGTTGCGCATCATGTATCTGCAACAGCAAGATGCATTGAAACATATATGCTGCCATACTCTTCTAGACTGTGACCTGATACATGGCTATGGCTTTAAAAGGCACTGAGAGTGGCAGAAACCCCAGGTGATATAAGAAGTCAAAAATATTTCTGTACCTCATGTAGAGGCACAGCTAGGAGTGCCTGCTTGGGGACGTCTGTGAAGGATCCCCTATGTAAGATGGTCTCAGTGTACAGCTTTGCCAGGCAGTGACTGCTGCAATTGGCATCAGCCACTGTGGTGACCAGAGTAGGCACCACCTACATTTTCTGTACCAGTTGAAAGAATAGGTCAGAGTGTATTGCTTTGATGTGCAGGAAGTATACATAACAGATGCATTTTAGTTTTAATGTACAAGTGCAAGTGCCTTTGCAGGACCTGTATTTGTGTGCCTTTTTTTCATTTTCTTTAGTTTTCAGATCCTTAACACACAGAGGAGAGCATATTCTCTTTTTTTAAGGCTTATGGAACATCTCTCCAGTTGAAGGCATGCACAAGATTACTTGTCATTCTGTAGCCAGGATGTTGCATTGCTATGACATCCATACCTATGTTATACTTATGTTGTGGTAAGGTAACTGTAACACCCATAGGTGGCACCACATCATACTTCTGGGCACCACTTCTGGCCATGCTTGCGAGGAAGATCAAGCACACAGGACATGTTGATGGATTCTGTCTTCACATCGGTAAACACATTTCTGTTGCAGTGCACCCTTACTTCTTGCCTACAGCATCGTAGTGCCATACATAATGTTTGCTTGCTGACATGCTTTGTGCACTGTCACATTCCTGTTGGTCGTACAAGAGCAACATACACTTCCCCATGATGTCCTTCAAGGATGCATCTGCAGTCCTAACAAATCGGTTGTCCTGCCTCAGGCAGCCCTTCGGTCGGCCGGATTCCAAAGTCTGGGTCTGGCCTCGGCTGATGTCGCACTTCACCCGACATCATAGCTGCTGTCAATTGGGTATAAAGGCATCAGCCGACGCCATTTTCCTCAGTCTTTCTTGCCACGTGGTGCCCGAAGCAGAAGCGGTTCGCAAGTGCCGGTCGGTCAGATCCAGAGATTTCTACTACCGAAGACTTCTAAAAAGCTAAGTACCACGTTGGGGACTCTTTCTTGCCTCAGCCGATGTCAGAAAAAGTAAATTGTTTAACTTGTGGGAAACAAATACCTCATAAGGATTTCCACTCTTACTGCCTTCCTTGCTTAGGCCCAGACCACGACGTAGCAGCTTGTCTAGCCTGTGCTTCCTTCAACCGATGAACACTTAGACGTCGGTCGGAGTTTGCGGAGGAGTTTTTTGGTCCCGCTTTTGCTTACAAAATGCCATCGGAGACTCCGACTTCGCAATTAGCTAAAAAGCGTAAGGAAAAGGACCGACACTCGCGGTCCACGGTTTCGGCCGAAACCACAGTTAAGCCAGTGCCATACATGATGTTTGCTTGCTGACATGCTTTGTGCACTGTCACATTCCTGTTGGTCGTACAAGAGCAACATACACTTCCCCATGTTTGCCATATAGCTCATCACAGAATGCCCACGCATGTCCCACATATGGCTTGTATATCCATGGCATTTTGCCTTTGAGTACTCTGCCCTGTTGTAAAATCTAGCTTGCATCATGATGGTTACAGTACCTTGTGAAGACTGATGCCTGTGTTACCAGCACTGTATTGTCTATACATCACACTAATACTTTAAGCATTTATGCCTGCATAGTCTATACCAATGGTCACATTCTCGCAGCCCTTTCTTGTGCATCTCTATCATGATATACCCGTATGGGCATGCCCACAAATATTCCATTGCCTCTTGATGCCTGCCAGCACATTAACTGGATTATTGGTAAATGACTGAACCCTTGTACTCTCGTCTTCAAGTGGGAGCATGTCCCATGTTCAGCCTTTATGCTGCACCATCTGTATTATCCGAGTACTCTATTATTATACTCCCTTTAGCACTATGCAGTGGATTCTCTTGTTCTTTGAGATTTCCTTTCTTCTGTAGTACTTTAAACTTTGTCAGCCCCTACAAATACTTCCTATTACTACTTTCTCATGTTTCCCACCTTTTGCTTCTACCATATTTTAAGTACTTTTCATTTTTAACAGATAAGTATGAAGGTGCCAAAGTCTCATTTTTATATAGTTACTCTACATCTTTATCTTAGTTTTTTTTTACGGCATGATCTGACAGTTACTTGATTTTCAAATCTTTAAAGTAAATAACATGCTCCTGTAAAATGTAGTTTCATTTCAGTCTAGCCCATTTTTTTATCGGGGGGAATAATGTAAATTCTGAGTTCTTACTACTGAATTCACATCTTCAGTACTAGTATTCTCATATACTATTTCAGAAATCTGCTCTCTTGTTACATTTTCCTTTCTATGTCCCTGTAGTATATCTTCACTATTTCAACACAGGTTCAAGTCCCCCACCCATAAAAAGTGTACCCTGCTGAAAGCTTATTTATGCCAAAATTCTTCTTAAGCTTCATGATAACTTGCATTTGTATTCCATCTAAAGCTACTAACTTAATCCTGTTCTAGTAGCCCAGTACTATTACAAATCTGCTGTTGTCCTATTTTCTTTAACTATTGGAGCCCCTCTCAGTAGCAGCATTACTCGGCTTTTCTTTTTTACCTTTATACTAAATGTCCAGCCTGAAGTTCTTTATCAAATTTGCATGCTCACTTCTATCAAAATGCGTCTCCCGTAACACTGCTAATTGTACCCTGAACTTAATAATTCCAGTATGCTTTTGTTTTTTATCTATACCTTTTAAACCAGTAGAATTTCACGTTTAATATTGGCAAGGCGGCCATTCTAATAAAAAAAAATTACTCACATCTTGTACATTGTTTTGAAGATGTTTCGAACTTTCAGCTCACATGCACAAATTGTTTGGTAAGCTGATCTTTTATGTAGTTGCTTCTTTGCATCTCTATTTGAACCCATGTTGCATTTTCCCAGCTTTCTCACTTCAATAAAAACTTTCAACAACCAAAAAATGGAATACATTTTCAAAATCCCCAGTGCCTTTTTAACTCATGCTTTCTAAAAAGGAAGTTTACTCCTCCGTAAAAGCAGTTTACCAAAAGCAGACATTACCTAGGGTTAACTATGCTGAAGTGCATATTAGAGCCTTTGCATACCCCTTGCACAGATTATTTGTTAACTTTTAACTGAAGAAGGTAGGAATTATTTTTGTCCAACTGTTAAAGAACATTTTTACTATGGTTTATTTTTTTTTACAAACGTGTACCTATGTTATCGTTCAATAATATTTAATATACATACTTAAATAGTGCACTTGCTACCCTTAAATAAATAAATGAAACAGTAAATTCTGCACTGTTATTTTTAAAGCATTAAAGTAGTAAAGGTGGTGGGGAGACAACTATTTTTGTATAACTATTCACTTCCCTCAGTTTCAGGCCTCATGTATGTCACTGAACTATTTGTCAGTATCCCTTTACATTGTATTTTACCTTGTGAATTTCACTCGGAACAAGCTGTTCAGGTTTAATTAGGCTTCTTGATTAATTGCTTGCATCCGCGATCTCAATTGTCTCCAGCTAAAGCATTTTCTGGAAAAAAAAATAAGTTAACTTGGCAATTGCTGTAAAGTATCCTTGTAGATGTCATCCAGAACACACCAGTCTGACCTCTTGTAATTAATTGCTTGTATTCATTTTCACCTTGACTCTAACCAAAGGCAGGTACTAATGGAAAAATAAACATGCAATAACTTTGCAAATGGAAGAAAACTGCCATTTTTCATACTTTTCATAATTTTCTCTGGTTTGTCAAGTTCATATATTATAAAACTTGTCTATAACTTGAACTAATGATATCTATCTAGATAGCTACCTCTGTAAAAACAGGGGACATTGTATTTTTGTAATTCTGTATGTAATACGATCAGTACAGTTGTTTTACGTCTCCCAGTAGCTCAAGATCACAGTATTAACTTCAGCTGGTTTCTGTTCAGCCATTCTTATCTTGTTACATTGTAAAGCCTGGTATGAAGATATGTAAAGGTTGCCAGCCTAGCTAGGTAGAATTTTGTAGATAATTAAATCTCCTTGTAAATATGAATATAATCCACAGGCTTGTCCTCTTAAATGTTACGAAAACTATGTTAAATGTTGGACTTCAAAAATGTAACCACAGTGCACTCTGCTGGAAGAAAGCTGATAAATCCAGCATTGTATGACTGATGTCAAAGCTCTGAGACACAATGTCTGGACTGAGGAATTCCTTCTGTTTTTGAGACAAGAGTTAATTGCTAGATTTTACCTATATAATGTCTTATTGCTGTAGTTTCTTGGCCAGGTGCAAGATCAAAGAAATGCTAAACCTCTGAGTTTGTCACCTTGGCAGAACTAGAGAAGAATGAAGTAATCTAAAATGAGTCAGCAATGATGTATTACCATTTTAAGAGATCTCAGAACTGACCACTCACCAGTACTCTGCCTTTGCTCTATATGCAGGTTTATTGCTCTTAGAGTTACAGTAATTTAGTCAAGCCATTTTCATATTTGTCAGACTATTCTACAGTATTATTTTAGGCATTTTCTTGTGATTTCTGAACTCTTGACTAGCACTGTGTTGAATTGAGAAGATTTGTGTTTTTATTAAATATTTTTAAACCTTTCAACTGTGGCTGTTTTGTGTACAGATTATTTATAGTACATTGCATGTATATAGCGACACTGTACAAAACCACTCCAGATAAGCCTTGCTGTTTGTCACACTCACTAATTGGATAATATCGCACAGTAATAGTTGGGCACCCTTTCGTAAGGACCTTTTTAGTAGCTGATAAGAGTAGTTGGTGGCAGTGATTACTGCCTTATAGCCTGGCAGGAGGGGGCATAGCTGGAGATCCTGTGCCAGCCTTCCCCAGGAGTGTTTGTATATAAACCAAATCTCAGTGTGCATGTGTGTCAGCTACTTGGGCAGGGACACAAATCACTGGTTGGACAGAGGGCACTGGAGGTTTTGGCTTGACTACTCGGCTAATATCTGTACCTTATAGCTGTTTCAGTGGGGAGTCTTATTGGGGATCTAGACAGGAAGGGAGAAACCAGCCCCAGACTGACTGATCCCTGTGTGGTCTTAAGGGAAATTGTACTTTACTGTGTGTGTATTTTTTTATCCTTCCCAGTGTGGACACCCCTCACTGGTGAGGATTGAGGCTCCTTGATTACTGGGCCAGTGAACGGGCATTACACCTGGATACATTACGTATGGGAGAAATACTCGTTTGATAATGCTAGTACATCAAGGGATCTCTGATAAACCCCATACCCCCTATTTAAAATACTTTGACTGCATAATATACAGAAACGTTTTGCTAAGTAAGATGTAATCTGCTTTATTAAACTTTTATACAGTTGTATTAATATAAAAACAGACAGTTACTTATTTTTCCTCCTAAACATTAATGGCATAAAGTTGGGGTTATGCATTAAAGTTCTCAAACTAGTTTAACACTGTCAACAAACTTCATTATTTTCATCTACTTTTTCTCTCAGAAGCATAACAACATCTAATAGGATTGATTTATAGTTCTGCCATTTTACTAATTTCACATTGTCTGTCTTCTTCCTGATCATTTAAACATTCTAACACAGCCCAGTAAATAAAATCTAGTATACTATGTTTTTTCCTGATGCTCTAGAATTTTCTTTTGGAACAGTGGAAAACGTTTTGCTGGTGAAGTCTGTGTGAGCTTTGTTATTGTCAAGATGCGAAGCAGAATCTTCTGTAGTGTACCGGTTCACTTTGTTGGTTAAACCTTTTTCCTCCTTAACCTGGTCTGCATCCAAAAATGTCTTGATCCTCCAGGAAAAAAATATTCCTGAAGAAAGCTGCATGTAACAACTTGAATTTTATACCTGCCTGTCAACATAACTTGATTGCTTGAATAAACTTGTTTCTCCTATGCCTGGGGTACACAGACACTTCCCCAGTTTTAGCATTAAAACTGTACCCAGTTTTAATGTTTTCCTTCTGCCACACTTGTATTTGGAGTAGCTTTTTCTGTTATCATTGCATTTTTAGTAAAAGATATGTTGGCTGCCTTCACATAGCTAGGTTTAGAGCAGCATGATATACCCACTCAGCAAGTCCTGTTGTGGAAGACCAGCAATGTATTGTCATAGAATGACTGCAGTGTGTTCCTTCCAGTTTTACTGGTATAGCGACCAGTGTCTGGTTTTCTCTGTGTGCTCCGTCCTCTAACACTTTTTTTGAAAGAAAAACTCCTCTTGAAAAGCTTTGTGCTTAGCCAGTCTTTCCTTCAGCCTGTGATTTTCTACAGTTTTTATCAGTTCATCTGAGTAGCTACTTGAATCTTCTTCTGATTTTTTTTTTTAATATTCTTTTAGTGTCTTACTTACTTTACACTTCTGAGTACATATGATTAATTCTTTTTATCATCTAAATTACTGGGAGACATCTCCTGTACTAAGCAAAAACTGGAACTGCTTTTTGCTCAGCAGTGACGAGGCTCTTCCCCACCCAGGACTTTCTCCTTTTCTGGTTGATATTTTCTTTCTCCAAATTTCTTTCCTAGCATCCGTACAATGTAATTGTTAGTAACTGCATGTTATTGCTAATCATTTTTGCTGTAGGTTTTTTTTTTTTTTTATATACAAATTCTCAGTTTTCATACTGGGAGAGGTCTATAATCAACCTGCTGTTCAGTGTGCAGCTATACTGGATGTCTCAAAATCTACAGAAATGTTAAGATAGTGAATTTTGTTACGTAATATTATGGCTGTTATGGAATAGCAACCAAGCCCCGAGTGCACTAACAATGAATGGAAAAAAGAAAGAAGAGCAATTGTTAAATTGAGCTCTGAGTTTTGCTTAGCAGGCCAACACAAAGTGGTTATCAAGATCATGCATATTCAGTTCCTTGAGGAGAGTGGTGAGGGATGCTTTGTCATAGGCTATAATTGGGAACAGTTTCATCAAGCAGGACATCTTGTCAAAACTGCTCAGTTTCTTCACTCTGGTGCAACTCTGGAGTTTATAAATTGAAATAAGGCAGTTTGGGGTAAATCCAGGAATGTCTGGATTGTACCACTTTAAAGGGCACCATAGTTGACGCAATTTTGTGTGATGAAATGTGTGAAAACCTTAATCAGATGAATAGGAACTATTTCCGTAAGCTCAGCAGAAGCCATAGTATTATAAGCAGCATACCTCTCAAGTGTACCTCGTTATGGGGGACGTACCTCATTTGGGGTCTTAAAAGGGTCATGCTCCTCGAAATACCTCAAAGTTCCACATTGACAGGGTCTATTACACATTCCGTTAGGAATGTTTTAGGTGAAATCCATGGTAAATTGACATTAATCATATTAATTCATTAAAGGATCTTCTTTATAAGTGCAAACAGCATATTTTAACCATCCTATGACCTTCCTAGTTGAAGTTGTTAGTCATTAGTATGTGTTCCACATTTTGCCCATTTGTTCCACATTATGAAGGCAAGTGTTCCTCATTTTGGTGATGGAAGGTTGAGAGCTATGATAAGCAGTTTGTAAGATGTGGCTTAGTAAGATGGGCTTTGTTGACTGGGGGTAAGATTGTGGCTCAGTGGCACTGTTTTTCAGAGAAGCTATTTGTTTGAATTTGGCATTAAATTTGATTACATGAGTAATTGCTTTTTGCAGCTTGTGCAGAAGTCAGTGACTTGGGTCTGTAGAATGGGAAAGACAAAGACGTCTCTTCATGAAGAGTTGTGATGCAGGGGGAATGTCAGGTAAAATGGGCATGATAAGACATAAATGGGAGGGACCTAACTCTAGTAGAAGATGTTAAGGAGTGGTGGCACGGATATAATAAATAGCAGAACAGTGCAAGAAGGTCCCTAACTTCACTGATCTACATCCGGAAGTAATGAAAGGTGAAGTTAAATGGGTTCTAGAAAGCTTTAATTAAGACTATGAGCATTGATGGAACCCACACTAATCATACTAAATGATACTGTTACAAGTGCTTCTTGGAATTTGCCAGCAAACTTTGAAACTCAACAGTGGCCATTGGATTGGGAGAGGATTAGCATGTTATCCATCGTTAAAAGGGCAATGTCAAGGAGTGCTCAGACTATGAAGCAGTTAAACTTTTCACATGCAAGGGTAAAGGTCAAGATCCTGTAAAAGAGATTCCAGTAATAAGTTTCCCAAGAACTGCTAAATGTACAAGCTGGTTTTGGAAGGAGAGGGGCACCAGGGATGAAATTGTCAGCATTCATTGCATAATTGAGAAACCAAGAGGATTTTAGGAAATATTTAGTTCTGATTAATTGCCCTGTGTTGATATATTTGAAAGGGGTTTTTTTTTTGTCTTGGCTTCTAAAGATGAGAATAAATTTTGTGGATTTGATGAAATTGCATTCAGTGATGCGGTTGACAGTTGTACTACACAATTTCTGCACCTTTGCTATACTTCACTTTCAGTAATTTTTCCTACATGATTTGGCTAAACTGATCTTCAGTCTCAAGTAGTATAGATAAAGGAGATGAAATGGAGTTGCTTCTGTATAACCATAATGATGGTTTTGCATATATGTGAGAACTTGTTAAAGAAAATTCCAGAGAGTAATGTACAAGTTTTCAATGTGATTAAATACACACTAGTTAATTTTTAAAGTAACCTATAGAAATTGCAGAATTGCTGAAGTGAATACATGGTCCTTAATTCAAGTGTGTGTGTGTGTTAGGATGCGAGTTCCTCAGTTTGCTGTATGTTTGTAAGTCTCAAAGTGGAACTTGCCGTACAAGATTAATTTTACTAATGTTTAGAAGTAAATAGCTAGAATGGAAAGGTGTATTTATATTGACAAAGTATGTGTTTCCCTTAAATGTGTTTGATGTCCGTACAATACATAATGCAGAGATAATGAGCAGTACAGCTCCTTGTCATTTACTTAAATGTGCTGGCAGTGGGCACATTTAAAGCGAGTAACTGTCTTCTGTAGTGTGTGGATGAAGGAGCTTAGAGGGAGACAAGGAAATGCAAGGAGAAATACATTGACATCTACATTTCCGGCCCTTCTTAGAAACATTGCAGCCATTCATCCTATATATTGTACATCTGATTGCCCACCCCAGTTCAGCATCACTCTGTTTAGATGAAATCTACTGAATAAAGGCAAAATCTTATTTGGCATTAAGGTTGTCTTATCCATGTTAACAGGAAGTAACAAAATGGTGAAGATAAGGCAGGAGAGCTGATTAAGTTATGCATTGGTTAAATTTACATCTCTGATGCTTGCTGTTGGCGTCAGAAATGGGCTGTGGTAAACAGAGGGCTGGCTTTGGTGGGAGTCTAGGCAAGGGAGTCAAGTTTAGGGATGAAAAATCTCTGGTGAATGTGGCAGTAATAGGTAACATCCTAGTGAGGAGCTGGGTGTGAGGAAGATGTTATACCCATAACTCCATTACGGAGACATCTTTATTTATGTGCTTGAGCTCAAGCTTTTTAACCATATGGAAGGGTCAGCCGTCTAATAAAGGAAAGTTTGATAGCAAATAAATAGCTAAATTATACGTTTCTGTCGCTAGTGACTTACTGTGGTGGTGCATAGGGAAGATGTCTTGACTATGGCCCTGCTGACCCTGTTAGTAGTTCAGGAGACTGATGAGCCAAGAGAGGAATGGGCATTACCATCCCTGGTCAGTAGGAGATTCTATGGACATTTCCTGTGATGATCCCTGGTAGTAGGCTGGGGATGTTGCAGTTGGGAAGTGTAGTCAAAAAGGATGAAAGGTGGAGATATGGTTAAGCATGCAGTACAGAGGCGGAGCTAAACCCTGCATATCCCCCATTGCACTTCTGCCTCTCAGAAGTTACCATGGATACTATGAGGAAGAGAATGGAGTAATAGGGTAGATTTAAAAAAAAAAAAAGTCTGTTGATTGCCGAATTCCCAGGATGACTTAAATTAGTTATCTGCTGGATTCGGCCCATGTGAAGGAGATTTAAGGGGTCAGGAGGTGGTCTGTAGTCCTGGGAGGAACATAGAACACTGATCAGGGAGAGTAGGATGATGCTGAGTTTGTGGGGGGGGGGGTTTAAAAAAAAAAAAAAAAACTTCTGTGACAAAACAGGTAAACTGCATTGATGACCCAGCACATAAGAGATTGCAGCCAATTGATTCACTATCAAGGAGCTCTCCTGGGACAGGTAGACTTCTTCAAGGTGATCAGTTTTTGGTAGATGGCAAAACTGTTAACAAGGACAAGCTTGTACTCCAATATAAAAATCTCTGGTGAGTAAATGTGTACAAAATGCCAAAAGGGTTTGATGACCCAAGGTCCCTCCATTATTCCCTTTGTATCAGAAGTTCCAGCCCCACAAAGGTCCAGTTCATAATTGTTAGTCTGAAAGTCTCAACCCAGATTTTTTGGAATAGAAGTCGCAGATTTTTCTCCTTTCTCTCCCCATTGAGGCATTCTGACTTTTTTTTTTGCATCTGTGACACCTAAGGTGTCTGCCATTCTATTTCCAGTCCCATGTTTTGACTAATTACCATCTACTGCAGTTGTTAGATTCCCAATCCCTGCTGTGTTGTCTGGAATATTGATATGCCCATTACACTTGCATGAAAGTTAAAGCTATTAGCAGATAGTGGTTCCCTACTGTTTTGTGTACGTAACAAGACATGCCTCCTACCATCGTGTTTTTGCAGAAGGTGGTTCTCTGCCTTGGAGGCAAACATGTCAAGGTATGCCCTTTACCCCCACATTGGAGGTGATGCTGTTGGCAGAAGTTTTTCCTATTCTAGTTAGAGCTTATAAAGGCAGGCAAAGTGTAGTGCTTTATTGTTTGATGCATAGTTTGCTTCTGTAAGTATGACACTTGGAAAAATTGATGAGAGGTTGGTACTACCTATTTAAAGTGTATTTTCAGCATGCTGACCCTCCATTGAATTGAAAATTAATGGTGACAAAGATGAATTGATGGACTGTTTCAAAATGTTTCATTCAGAATTGTTCTTGATGATCAGGAGCCAGATGGCAACAAAAAGGACTTTGGGAAAAGAAGATGGTGGGTTTATGCAGAATGCTTTGATTCATTCCCTTGCCATATTTGGTGTAGCACCAAAAGAAGGGGGGGGGGGGTTCATACAGAACATGTAAAAAGGATTCTTATACAGATAGTGCAAGAACTGTTGAGCTGTCACTTTAAGGCAAACTGTGAAGGGTACAAAGATAAGGCATTGTATCGATGAGCCTGTTAAAGGGTACGAGGACATGTTATTTCTGGAGTTGTGCAAGTGTCTTCAATCACAACACACAAAAAACACTGGTTGAAATAACAGCCTAGACTTGTGTTTTTTTTTTTTTGACACAATTCAGGCAATATGTGATAGTTTAGCAGAATTTAAAAACAGATGCGCATCTTGAGGAAATGCATGTGCACAACTGTGTATTGCACTGCAGGAGGCCAGTGATGAAGCTGTTGTATTGGACATCTGTAAATATTTTAGCAACCCAGTCCAGAAAAGAAACACTGATCCATATAGTGTCTGTATGATATGGAAGGCTACGATGAGGACTACTGTACTACACAGTGAGAAGTGTTAAGATGAGTAACTTTGCAGGTAAGATGTCAAAGTACTATTGAAAAATAAAAAAATGTAAATCTTTTGAAGAATCTGATAGCTGCTAATCTTTTGAAAGAGTTAATTGTTGATGAGATTGCTGACAGTGTTGCTGCACAAACTTGTCATAATTCAAACTGTCAAAAACTGTTCCATATAGAGTTTGAGCATGGTTTTAAAAGATACATATTGGGAGATGTACTAAATCTGAACTTGAATGTAAACTACAAAGGTGACAATTGTAAAAATTTGTTCTGCCTTTAATATTTCAAAAAGTAAACAAAGGTGCAAAGGGCTTTGTACTGATAGCGTTAACGTACGTTGCTGATGTCTGCTATTAAATTTCAAAGCAGCAGCCATGAGAAAAGGTCATACATATACTGGACTTTCTTGTTTTCCTGCATAACTTCGAAAACAGCAAAGCCTATTTTTTTGTTGTTTTTGTGAAGTGTTAAAGTATGTTTTGAAAGACTTTGTGCTGCAAACAACAGGTATGCATGTCACAATCTGCATGTTTTCATACTATTGGAGTAGTACTAAAATGCTGTATTATTGAAATGACAACAGCATTGTGTTTTGGTGCAGTATGACCCATGAATGCATGGCATTTTGGGTGGTATACTGCCTTAAGAGGATGTGTAAGAGAATTACTCACAAGCAGATATTTACGCCATGGATAAACCCACAAGGAAGCTCTTCATACAAATAGTGTGGTTGTGAACAGTACATTGATGTGAAATGGCAGTGCGATGCTGATATGACCAGTCTTTTAAATTGCAGTGATACGTTTCTTCTTTAAGAGTACTAGACTACCTATCCAAATGTCTGGACTCTAGTATTTAAAGACAAGCCTATTAAACCATCTCAGAAGCATTCAGAATGATTCTGGGGGATGAGCAAGACAAAAAAAATTACAAAGTTTCTTAATGCAGATTTTCATGTCTTAAGAAATCCGAACATGTACTTTACAATGGCTAATGAAATTGGGGCATTTACTGTGTACGGAATGATGCTATTTAAATTTTTTGTAGAGGATAAAGTATGTGTGTCAGGATTTAAGGCTGTATTTGACAGAGGCTGTGAACCAAATTTTGCAAATGCTATTTTCGAATGCATAACCAGGCCTGTATTGGTATACATGATAGGTTATAATGGAAGTTCATTACATTGCAGCTGTACTGAGGTGGTGGTGCTGCGGTAGCATTGTCGCCTCACAGTTGGATGTTGCCCTTTCGATTGAGTGTCTTCTGTGTGGCGACATGTGTGAATGGGCGTTCCTTTGTTGAAGGTTGCGCGTTAGGCCTGGCAAGCCAGCACGTAAAACTCTACTGCCAATCATTTAGCGGACCGGAGTTCCGCTGTGGCGACCCCTAACTGGGAGAAGCCGCAAGACCCGGATTACATTGCAGCTGTGTATAAGGTTGAAAAATTATGTCAAAATTGAAAGGAAATAAACTACCATTTGCAACTTTATGTTGTGATTGTAGTCAGGGCCATGACACATGACAGAACACTGGATGAGAAGGAATTTTACATTACACTGCCGAGCAATGCATCCTACAGCTGTTTGCAGAAAATAATCCGAATATGTTTGTAAACATGTTCATTTTAACAGTGTCTTTGTAAGTAAGTCTGTTAGAAATTCCGTATCCTACAGCTTGTGTACAGTTACACAAGAAGTACCGTTTCAAGCTGGTGAGATTGGCAGGTGAATGTACAAGCTAAACATTCCTGGAGGTTAGTAAATATTAATGATGTGACTGCAGCCCTTAATAATCCTTACAGCATGCATGTCTGATATAGTTAGATTAGGATGATTAGGGTTAAAAGATGAAATTTAGTAGTGGTGCAGGCCAGCTATCCACTGCAAGCTATAACCTAGTATTTTGCCGTTGCCAACAAGAGGGCTGAAAATTCAGCCAAACAGAAGAATAGGCCATGCAGACATTAAGTTTCTACATGATGCATGTATTCTACAGACTCATACCTCTCAACTGTACAGATTTTCGCAGAATGTCCAGATTTTTGCCTCATATTTTTGCCGTGTTTCTCATAAAATTGATTTCTGGCAAGTCGCTGGCAAATTGAGGACTGTAGTCAGAAAATAATGGCAGACATTTAAGATTTACACTTCATACCCTTCAGAAATTTCATGCTAATGCAATACCTGTTATTCTATCAACTTTGTAAGTTTATCAGAGCGATATTTAAAAAGTGTCCCTATTTTTGGGCCTTTGACCCCCCCCCCCTTCCTATATTTTATGGCTTTGTCCAGTTTTCTTGTTCTAAGAGGTTGGGAGGTATGTAAAGATCCAGGTGTTGGTGAATAATATATGCAGTTTCTTTGTGTGGGGATTGTGGGTGAAAAAAATTCAGTCATTACTGTCCATTATGGTAAATGCGATTATGTACTGTCATGGAGATGTGTTATGCAAGTTCAAGTCCTATCTCTATTTAAATGTATTTTTTAAATAGTATTGAATTTCCTGAACTTTTAAAAGTAGGTTGCTTAGTCACTGTAATTTTGTAACCATCAAATCCTCGGCCTGAATTTTTTTGTGATAGTTTTAGTCATATTTGTACAAAAGTAGTCTGTATGCTTCAGACAGCAAAAAGCTCAGACCTTCATTTATGATACCACTGGCTTGAAGAAAAATGTTTTTCTTCTATTTTCTTGTGACTAAAAACTGTTAGAGAAAATAATGCTAATTTAATGGACATTGCTTCAGTAATATTATGTAATGTTTAGTAACTGTATCTCTGTAAAGCTGTGAACATTGACAAAGTGTAATGAAAAACACCACACCCGAGCTATCTTGCGTATTCCAGAGCAGCTATTTCAGACCTCTTCACAGGACACATCAACTTCAGAGTTGCATGCAGAATTAAGGTATTTTCGCAGTGTAAAAGCATTATCTGTTGTACTAGTATGCAGCAAAGCATTAGTTCCATCATCCAGTGTTAATTTAAAGTTAAGGGGCTAGCAGTGTTGGCAATGATTTTAAGCTGTTGTACTATAGGGTGAAGTAAGTATAAAATGTTTGTGTTTTACTGTTTTAGTATGCTTAGACACACAGTGTGTATAACTATTGATGTTCATGTTTCACTGTTGCAGTCATTACAATTGGGTTTTCCTGCTGGCAAGCTACCCTCAGTTGGCCTGAATTCCAAAGTCTAGGTCCAGCGTCGGTTGCTGTCGCCTCTTCCCTGACAGTGCGCCAGGGGTATAAAAGATGCAGCCGACACCATTTTCTTCAGTCTTTCTTGCCGCACGGTGCCCGAAGCAAAAGCAGTTCGCAAGTGCCGGTCGGCCGACTCCGAGTTTTTCAAATTCGAATTTCAGATCCAAAGTCTTCATTAAAGCTAAGTACCCCATTGGGGAAACTTTTTTTCTTGCTCCAGACCAATGTCAGAAAAAGTTAATTGTATTTCTTGTGGGAAGCAAATTACCTCATAAGGATTTTCATTCTTACTGTATTCCTTGCCTAGGCCCTGACCATAACGTTGCTAGTTGTTGGTTTTGTGCTAGATTTAACCAACGCGCTATTAAGCATCGGAAAGATTTTGCATTCCATTACTTTGGCAGAAGATTTAATTATATAATGCCGTCGGAACAGCCAACTACCAGAGTTTATAAAAAGCGCAAAGAAAAGGACAGGCTTCAGAGATCCAAAACTGACAAGGCTTCTGCTAGGCCTGTCGCCGGTTCTCGGTGAGGTGCTTTCGCAGCCCCTGATGCCTGCTACCTCAGAGACACAGGCCGCTTCCGACTCCCACGTGGAGCCGACAAGGCCGCTGGAAACTCAAGGTATTGGACACTCGGAAAGTATTCCCTCAGATGGGTCCAGAGCTGCTGAGCAGGCATCTGCTGAGGGTGTTTTCAGGCCTACACAGTTATATGTGAAACATACTTCAGCTTCAAAGGCAAAGACTAAAGCAGCTCTAAAGACAAAGAAACAAGTACAGCATTCTCCTGGACAGGCCTCCATGCCTAAAAAAGATGCTTAAAATGGCCGAAAACCTTATTTCTTTGATCAGGGGTTCCCATCCCCCTCATGATAAGAGGGCCTAGGCAAGAGTTAGAATACAAATATTCAGACCAGGTTTCCATTTCCTCTGATTCCTCCTCTGAACAGGAATATTCTCTTCTTCCCCATGAGGATTCTGATGTTGAATATATCCCTTCAGCCTCTCCTCCTGAGGATTAGTCTTGGGGAGACGCTGCATACTATAAGGGAGCATTTCCACTGGGAGAGCCAAGATTACTCCGAATCCAAGAAAAGGCTCAGAGGCTTCCTTTTATTGCCTCGGCACAGGCCCCTTGCTGTACCGCCTGTTTTAGACATTGTAGATTATGTATTTTCTTTTCAGAGTCCATCTCCAGACTCTCTACCACCAGCTCCTGTTGAGCCAGACAGATACTATAGGGTTCCGGATTCACATAAATTTCTTTATAAAAACCCTGCTGCTGACCCAGAAACCATCTCTCAGGGTCCCAAAGAGGTCAAGGCTTCTACTGCAAAAAACCCTATCCCCTCTGATAGGGATTCTAGGGCCCTAGACAGATTGGGTAAAAAGATTTATACTTCTGCTACCTTGGCTGTAAGAGCCTTAAATTGCCAATTTCAGATGCTTAAATATCAGCAATATCTTATGTCATTGCTTAAACAGAAAATGTCAAGTTCAGAATGTGCAGACAACAAAGAAATGCAGGATTTATTGCATGCAGCTGAATAAGTTGGAAAGCATACTTTGCAATGTGGTTTTGATTCTCTAGAGGCCTCCTGCAGGGCCGCTGTTACAGGTTCTGTCATTAGGAGGCATGCTTGGTTAAAAGAACAGAATCTGCCTGCTCATGTTAAAGCAAAACTATTAGATGCTTCATTACAGCATGATACTTTGGTGTTAAAGCAGAAGAGGTGTTGAAGAAAATTGAGGACAAAGCTAAATCTATGCAAACAGTCGAGGATTTCTTGCAGGTACAGCCTCCCAGATTTAGCAGGAACTGGCTTACAAAGAATTGGTCCTTTCCAGTGTCTGATGGGCCACAAAGAGGCAGATACAGATGCCCCAGAGGCAGATGACAGCCCCAAGGCTCATACAGGCCTAAACAATGGGGTGCTTCTACCTCCAAGAGCGGAGAGGAAAAATCACAGCCACACAGGAAACAGCCTCAGTGACTTTCCCCTTCCAGCACCAAGCACTTATCTTTTGGCAGCCCCTTTGGGGGGAAAACTAGCACTTTTTTCACAAAATTGGCACATGATCACCCAGGACAAATGGGTTCTAAATATAGTATCACAAGGCTACAGGTTCCACTTTCACACCCTGCCAAGGCCAAACAGTATGCCAGACCTGCCATGCAATCAATGGGCAGAGACACAAAAACAAGTTTCATCCCTCATGGACATGAGGGCCATTCAACAAGTACCAGAGCAAGAACAGGGACAAGGATTCTATTCAAGACTGTTCTTGGTACTCAGAAAGGACAAAGCCTGGAGACCAGTACTGGACCTATCTATTCTAAACGCCTATCTGGATATTCCAAAATTCAAAATGTTGAGACTACAACAGCTTATGCCCATGTTGGGCAAGAAGGCTTGGCTTGTGACTTTAGATCTAAGACATACCTGCATGTCCCAATCAGACAAACATGCAGAAGATACCTCAGATTCAAAGCTGGCTCATTGCACTACCAATTCTCTGCACTGCCCTTTGGCTTGTCTACTGCGCCCAGGGTCTTCACAAAGTGCCTGGCACCAGTAATTGCATACTGCAGACAAAAAGGAATACAGATGTATCCTTACTTGGACAACTGCCTCATTCAAGCAGAGAACAAGGACATTCTACTACAGCATCTGGCATTTGTAAAGAGATTACTACCATGTCTAGGGTACACAGTCAATGAACAGAAATCAAAACTAGTACCCTCTCGAGATAATATTCCTGGGTGCAAGCTTAAATACACCTGCCCAGGTAGCTTATCTCACGCCAGACAAACGAAGACAACTGACTACCTATTTCAAATTGTTGGTAACAAAGGCCCAGTTGTCTGCAAGAAAAATTCTGCAGGCTTTGGGCTTCATGGCATCCTGCATTCTACTAATTCCAAATGCAAGACTGCATATGTGGAAACTTCAGTGGTACCTAAAAAGTGTTTGGACTCAACATTGCCACAGCCTGGAAACAGATGTTCATCGTGTTTCACTGTTGCAGTCATTACACTTGGGTTATCCTGCTGGCAGGCGACCCGCAGTTGGCCTGAGTTCCAAAGTCTTGGTCCGGCGTTGGTTGCTGTCGCCTCTTCCCTGAAGTCAGTGCGCCAGGGGTATAAAAGTTGCAACCGACACCATTTTCTCCAGTCTTTCTTGCCGCGTGGTGCCCAAAGCAAAAGCACTTCGCAAGTGCCGGTTGGCCGACCCCTGAGATTTTCGAAATTGAGTTTCAGAACCGAAGTCTTCAATAAAGCTAAGTACCCCATTGGGGAAACTTTTTCTTGCTCCAGACCGATGTCAGTAAAAGTTAATAATTGTATTTCTTGTGGGAAGCAAATACCTCATAAGGACTTCCACTCTTGTATTCCTTGCCTAGGCCCTGACCACGATGTTACCAGTTGTCAGTTTTGTGCTAATTCAATAAACGCACTATTAAACGTTGGTTTGATTTTGCTTTACATTATTTTGGCCAAAGGTTTAATTACATAATGCCGTCGGAACGGACGACCGGAATTTATAAAAAAAAAATGCAAAGACAAAGAAAAGGACAGGCATCCGAGGTCCAAAACCGACAATGAAGCCTCTTCAAGGCCAGTCGCCAGTTCTCAGTGAGGTGCTTTCGCAGCCCCTGACACCTGCTACCTCAGAGCCACAGGCCATAACCGACAGCCACGTAGAGACACAGAGGCCTGTGGAAACTCAAGGTATTGGGCCTACGGAAACTATTCCCTCAGATGGGTCCGGAGCCGCTGAGCAGGCATCGGCTTCTGAGGGTGTTTTCAGACATTCACAGCTTACAATTAAGCCCACTACAGCAGCCAAGGCAAAGTCAAAAACTCCATTTAAAGACAAGGAAACAAGTGCAGCATTCTCCAGAACAGTCTTCCATGCCAAAGAAACAGATGCTTAAAATGGCCGAAGACCTAATTACTTTAATCAGGGGTTCCCATCCCCCTCCCAACAAAAGGCCTAGGCAAGACACTGACTATGATTCCTCTGACCAGGTTTTCATTTCCTCTGATTCCTCTTCTGATCAGGGATTTTCTCTCCCTCCCTATGAGGACTCTGATGCAGAAGAGTCTATACCTTCAGCCTCTCCACCTGAGGATTATTCTTTTGGGTAAACCCTGCACACCATGAGGGAGCATTTCCATTGGGAGAGCCAGGATTATTCAGAATCCAAGAAAAGGCTCAGACTTCCTTTTATTGCCTCAGCACAGGCTCCTGGCTTATCCCCCTGTCTGAATCCAGACTGTCTCCTGATTCTTTACCCCCTGCACCAGTCAAGCCAGACAGGTACTACAGGGTCCCTGACTCTCATAGATTTCTTTACAAAAACCCCGCTGCAGACCCAGAAACAATTTCTCAGGGTCCTAAAGGGGTTAATGCTTCCACTGCTAAAAATCCTGTCCCCTCGGATAGGGATTCCAGAGCTCTGGACAGATGGGGGGAAAAAGTTTACACTTCTGCTACTTTAGCTGTAAGGGCTTTAAATTGCCAGTTTCACATGCTTAAATATCAACCGTACCTCATGTCATTGTTAAAGCAGAAAATGTTTTCAAATTCAGAAAGTCCTGACAGTAAGGAAATGCAGGATTTATTGCATGCAGTTGAACAAGTGGGAAAGCATACTCTACAATGTGGTTTTGATTCATTAGAGGCTTCTTGGAGAGCTGCAGTTACAGGCTCTATCATTCGAAGGCATGCTTGGTTAAAAGAACAAAGTTTACCTGAACATGTTAAAGTAAAATTATTGGATGCTGCACTACAGCATGATACTTTGTTTGGTGTTAAGGCAGAAGAGGTGTTAAAGAAAATGGAGGCTAAAGCAAAATCAATGCAGACAGTGAAGGATTTCTTACAGGTTCAACCTCCTAGATTTAGCAGAAACTGGCCTTCAAAAAATTGGTCCTTTCTAGTGTCGAGACAGGCCACAAAGAGGCAGATACAGACGCCCAAGAGGCAGATCTCTGCCCCAAGGCTCCTACAGACCTAAACAATGGGGTGCTTCTGCCCCCAAAGGAGGGGAAGACAAATCACAACCTTATAGGAAACGGTCCCAATGACTTCCCTCTACAAATGCCAAGCACTTACCTTTTGACAGCACCCCTAGGGGGAAAGCTAGCACTTTTCACAAAAAATTGGCACATTATCACCCAGGACAAGTGGGTGCTGAATGTCATTTCTCAGGGCTACAGGTTCCACTTCCACACGCTTCCAAAATCAAAAGGTATGCCAGACCTGCCACAAAACCAATGGGCAGAGGCGCAAAAACAGATTGCTGCTCTTATGGATATGGGAGCTATTCAGAGTTACACAGCAAGAACAGGGACAAGGATTTTACTAGTACCCAGAAAGGACAAAGCCTGGAGACCAATACTGGACCTCTCAACCCTAAATACTTTCCTGGATGTTCCAAAATTCAAAATGTTAACACTACAGCAACTTCTGCCCATGCTGGGCAAGAAGGCTTGGCTAGTTACTTTGGACCTCAAGGAGGCATACCCGCATGTCCCAATGAGAATCTTGCAGAAGATACCTCAGATTCATAGCAGGCTCAATGCATTACCAATTCTCTGCACTGCCCTTTGGCTTATCTACTGCGCCCAGGGTCTTCACAAAATGCCTGGCACCAGTAATTGCATTTTGCAGGCAAAAAGGAATTCAAATATATCCCTACTTGGACGACTGCCTTTTTCAAGCAGAGAGCAAGGACATTCTTCTAAAGCATCTGGCGTTTGTAAAAAGATTACTAATTTGCCTAGGGTACACAGTAAACGAAAAGAAATCAAAACTAGTGCCCTCTCAAGAGATAATATTCCTGGGTGCAAGCTTAAATACAACTGCCCAGATGGCTTATCTCACGCCAGACAAACAAAGGCAACTGACTCATTATTTTCAAATGATGGCAACAAAGACCCAGCTCCCTGCAAGAAAAATTCTGCAGGCCCTGGGCTTCATGGCATCCTGCATTCTACTAATTCCATATGCAAAACTGCATATGAGGAAACTACAATGGTATCTGAAAAGTGTTTGGACTCAGCATTGTCGCAGCCTGGAGACACAGCCTGGAGACAATCATAACTTTAATTCCCTGCCTACAACAGGAGTTTTGATGGTGGTCCCAGGCCTGTCACCACAACAAGGGACAGCCTTTTACCTTACCCACAGCCAGGCAGACAATAACAACGGATGCATCGGATTATGCCTGGGGGGCACATATGGCAGGAAAATGTATTCAGGGCATGTGGTCCAAGGAACAAATGCATCTTCACATCAATCAAAAAGAGATGCTAACTGTACAGAATGCCCTGACAGCTTTCAAGGCTCTACTACATCCAGGACAACTATTAATAAAGACGGACAATACCACAGTTATGTGGTACATAAACAAACAAGGGGGCACACATTCCTACCCCCTATGCAGGCAAGCCATGACTTTGTGGAACGCAGCACTGACCAATCAAGTTCATCTGCAGGCACAATTTCTGCCAGGAACAAAAAATACACTGGCAGACGAACTAAGCAGAAATCTCATGGATCCTCACGAATGGAAACTAAATCCACAGGTTTTCAGCATAACGAGGAAATGGGGACGCCCAGACATCTTTTTGCCTCCCCTCACAATTGCCAAATACAGAAATTCTACACAAGATTCTATCGCTCTCAAGCATGGAAAGCGGATGCTCTATCATTCAGCTGGAAAGGCCTGACAGTCTATGCCTTCCCTCTGATGCCTCTTCTTACCAAGGTGCTCCTAAAAGTCAGACAAGAAAGGCCAAAATTGATCCCGATTGCCCCAGACGCCACGCCAGCACTGGTACCCAACCCTAAAGAGCTTGTCTCAAGGCCCAGCTTGGCTTCTACCTCAAATTCCTCCTCTTCTGACATAAAACAGTCAGATTCTGCACAGTGAACTCAGAACCTTAAATCTGGCAGCATGGCAGATAATGTAGCCAGTCAGACTGTACCTCTCTAAAGCTGTTATGGATGTTATTGTAGAAGCCAGGAGGCCCAGCACTAGGAAATATTATGCAGAAAAATGGAAGAGATTATGTGCTTGGAACCAGGCACAAGGGCTCGAACCACTTGTCCCTAATATACCTCAGATTTTACAATACCTAACTGAGATGCTGGACAAAGGCCTATCTTTCTCATCTATAAAAATCCATGCCTCTGCCATTTCAGCTCATTACAATACGGAGCCTCCTATTTTTTCACATCCTCTACTACGACAGTACCTCAGAGGGGCAAAAAATATAAGACCCCTAAGGAGAGCACCAGTACCAACTTGGGATCTCAATTTTGTTTTAGAAAAACTCACACTGCCTCCTTTTGAACCAGCCAGCACAGCTGATCTAAAATACGTACGGAAAACTGCTCTGCTCCTAGCAATAACTTAAGCAAGAAGAGTCTCAGAGTTACAGGCATTAATGGCTGTGGAACCTTTCATCATTTTTCATCAGGACAGGGTTTCTCTTAGGACAAACCCAACATTCATGCCAGAAGTGGTTTCCAATGTGGCCTTAAACCAAACCATTAATTTACCTACTTTCTACCCAAATCCCCAGAGTAAAGGGGAGAGACTTCTACACGCTTTGGATATACACAGTTACGATTCTACTTGGACAAAACAAAAGCTTTCAGAAAAACTGAGCAACTGTTTGTAGCCTATGCTGCAGGATCACAAGGAAAGCCTATTACAAAGCAGACAATCTCAAAATGGATAGGACACTGCATCCGCTTATGTTATGCACAACATGGCAAATCCGTGCCTAAGGGAATTAGGCCTCATTCTACCAGAGCAGCAGCCACTTCAGCAGCATTTCTCAAAGGAGTACCAACCAAAGACATTTTAGAAGCTACAACCTGGGGCTCAGTGCACACTTTCACCAAGCACTAACACTTACCTCTCTACTCTAACTCCAGAGCAGGCTTTGCCACTGCAGTTCTGCAGGGCCTGGTAGCCTCTCCAAATCCTATTTAGACCCAGCCGCCCAACCTCAGCTTTGGGATTCTACCCAAGTATAATGACTGCAACAGTGAAACACGATGAACATAGTACAGTTGTGTACCTACCATAAATGTAGATATTAGTGTATTCACTGTTGCAGTCCAGGTTACCCACCATCCCCCTTTTCATTGCTGGGACTTTTCTGTACTTCTCAACTCTGTACAGCCCTACCTATGTGGTGTATTTGCTTGTAGATGAAGGAAATGTTTATAGTTATATATGCATGTTTTTTGGCATATTTTTTATCTTCCCAGCCTTCCTATCTGGGGGCAGCTGACATCTGGGGCAAGAAAAACTGAAGAAAATGGCATCGGTTGCAACTTTTATACCCCTGGCGCACTGACGTCAGGGAAGAGGCAACAGCAACCGACCCCGGACCAAGACTTTGGAACTTGGGCCCACTGCGGGTCACCTGCCAGCAGGATAACCTAAGTGTAATGACTGCAACAGTGAATACACTCTAACATCTACATTTATGGTAGGTACACAACTGTACTTTACTCTCATTCCCTGTCTGCAGCAGGAGATTCGATGGGCGAAGGCCTGTCACCAGAACAAGGGACAGCCATTCACTCTACCCCCAGCCACACAGCCATTAACAACGGATGCATCGGATTATGCCTGGGGAGCCCACATGGCAGGAAGATGTATTCAAGGCACATGGTCCACAAACCAAATGCATCTACATATCTATCAAAAAGAGATGCTAGCTGTTCAAAATGCCCTGACAGCCTTCAAGGACCTACTTCATCCGGGACAGCTACTGATAAAGACAGACAGTACCACGGTCATGTGGTACATAAACAAGCAGGGAGGCACTCATTCCTACCCCCTTTGCAGATTAGCCATGACTTTGTGGGGCACAGCATTGACTTACCAAGTACATCTGCAGGCACAATTCCTGCAGGGAAAGATTAATACTCTGGCAGACTAACTAAGCAGAAACCTCATGGATCCCCACAAGTGGAAATTGGATCCACAAGTCTTCAGCATGATAAGGAAATGGTGATGCCCGGACATAGATCTATTTGCCTCACCTCACAACTGCCAACTAGAGATTCTGCACACAGACTTATCACAAATAAGCATGGAAAGTGGATGCCCTATCTTTCAGCTGGAAAAACTTAACAGTATGCGTCTTTCCTCCTCTGCCTCTCCTCCCCAAGGTACTCCTAAAGGTCAGACAGGAGAAGCCAAAAATGATACTGATTGCCCCAGACTGGCCACGCAAGTACTGGTATCCAATCCTAAGGAACTTGTCTAAATACCCAGCCTGGACCGTCTGAATACCCAGCCTGGACCGTCTGAATACCCAGCCTGGACCTTACCTCAAGTGCCTCATCTACTGTCCCAGCAGAACAATCAGATCCTGCACAGCCAACTCAAGACCTTAAATCTGGCAGCATGGCGGATAATGTAGTCATACAAAACACACCTCTCACTAAAGTGGTGATGGATGTAATTTTGGAGGCCAGGAGGCCTAGTACTAGAAAATCCTATGCTGGAAAATGGAAGAGATTCTGTGCTTGGAACCAGGCACAAGGAATTGACACAGCTGTACCAAACATTCCTCAGATTTTGCAATACTTGACTGAGATGCTGGACAAAGGCTCTGCCATTTCGGCTCATTATAATACAGAGCCACCAATCTTTTCTCATCCTTTAAGGCAGTACCTCAGAGGGGCCAAATATTTAAGGCCTCCAAGGAGATCACCAATACCTGCATGGGACCTCAGTTATGTCTTGGAAAAACTCACCCTGCCTCCTTTTGAGCCAGCCGCTGCAGCTGATATGAAGTTTTTATCTTGGAAAACAGCTCTGCTCCTAGCAATAACTTTTGCAAGACTAGTCTCAGAGCTTACAAGCACTCATGGCTGTGGAACCTTTTATCATTTTTTATCCAGACAGGGTTTCTCTGAGGACAGACCCGACATTTATGCCTAAGGTAGTGTCCAGTGTGGCCCTTATCTGCCTACTTTTTATCCAAACCCACAGAATAAGGGGGAGAGAATTCTGCATTCTTTGGACATACACAGACAGCTACGATTCTATTTGAACAGAACCAAAGCTTTCAGAAAGACAGAGCAATTACTAGTGGCATATGCCGCAGGATCACAAGGAAAGGCTTTCTCAAAGCAGACCATTTCAAAGTGGATAGGCCACTGCATTAGTTTCTGCTGTTCACAACATGGCAAGCCAGTACCTAAGGGCATTAGGCCACATTCAACCGGAGCAGCAGCCACTTCAGCAGCCTTCCTCAGGGGAGTACCAACGAAAGACATTTTAGAGGCTGCTACTGAGTTCAGTGCACACCTTCACAAAGCACCATCACTTACCACTCTACTCTAAATCCAGGGCAGACTTTGCCATTGCAGTTCTGCAGGGCCTAATAGCCGCCCCCAATGCTATTTAGCTCCAGCCTCCCAATCTTAGCTTTGGGATTCAACCCAATTGTAATGACTGCAGCAGTGAAACACTAAAAACATAGTACAGTTGTGTACACTTATAAATGTAGATGTTCAAGTGTTTTCACTGTTGCAGTCCAGGTTACCCACCCACCATCCCCCATTTCTTTGCTGGAACTTATCTGTACTTTTTTATTGTAGACAAACCTATGTGGTATATTTGCTTGTAGATGAAGGCAAAATATATACTTTGGTGCATGCATGTTTAATTGTCATATTTTAGCCTACCCTTTTGGAGGCACCTGACGTCTGGGGCAAAAAAAACTGAAGAAAATGGTGTTGGGTGCATCTTTTATACCCCTGGTGCACTGACGTCAGGGAAGAGGTGACAGCAACCGACGCCGGACCTAGACTTTGGAGTTCAGGCCGACTGAGGATAGCCTGCCTGCAGGATAACCCAATTGTAATGACAGCCTGCCTGCAGGATAACCCAATTGTAATGACTGCAACAGTGAATACACTCTAACATCTACATTTATGGTAAGTGTACACAACTGTTTTTTGTTTTACTGGCCAATGCAAGGTCATGACAAAGGGACATGTTGCATCCTTTCTAACAAAAAATGGGAACAAAATATTGTGTACGAGATTGACTTGCATCTCTTAAGTTGTGCTTTGCTCTGTTATATTAAAACAATATGTCTGATCTTAACTGCTTTGTGTGTCCAAGACATGAATCTCGAGAGAGAAGCTTGGGTGTTGAATCTTGTCCTTTGTGTCGAGACATAAGGGTACTTGCTTATCGCAACCATGTTTTCAAACCGATAATACCCAAGTGGTCTTTATTATTCTTCTATGAAACAATAACGAGTTAAACATTCTGCATCCTAAAGACATTCAACCACTAATACATCATCCACAATTAAATTCTTAGTGTAAACATGTGCTTAAGGCAAAACATCATGCCATTTTCTGGTTGCTGAGACAAGAAAAAAGGTCAGAGCATCCATTACCTTTAGTATACTGTACTTGGGAAAATTTTCCTGTCATTAATTTTTCTACATGATCAGAAAGTGAAACAGTTTTTTTTTTCTTGATTTTACTGTTTAGCTAAGTGAATGGTACAAAAGGACCACTACGATTCTGCCCACAAAGACCTGTGCGTTTGTTTATAGAAGCTTATTTAAGTTGTGTATTAATGTGTACGTCCTTAAACATGTCTATTTTTATGTGGAAAATTGCAAGAAACTTACTACACTACATGTAGAATGAGTATGTGGAAAATAAAGGTTAAATCATTACTACTGTTACTGGCAGGCTGCTACTGTATGCCAAAGGACGCTACCTGGCTAGGATGAATAATTTTGTCATTATTTCTGCTCCTGTTTTAGAGCCAAACTAATACTAATTTGGAGTTTACACACCCCTTTTCAATACAACAGAAAGTAATTTTGCTCTAACATTACAATTTACAGCAATTTTGAAATGTGGTTCCAATAATACACAAGTACCAAAATAAGGCTGATGTTCTTGCAGTCATTACATTTGGGTTATGTGCTTACAGGAAGCCCTCAGTCGGCCTGATTAACAAAGTCGTGGGTCCTGCGTCGGTTGCTGTCCCTTACATGACGTCAGGTCGTCAGGGGTATAAAACATGCAGCCGACGCCATTACATCAATCTTTCTTGCCATGCGGTAGCAGAAGCAGTTCGCAAGTGCCAGTCAGCTGACTCCTGAAATTTTTGTTTTCAAGTTTCAGAACCGAAGTCTTCAACTAAAGCTAAGTACCCCATTGGGGAAACTTTTTCGTGCTCCTTACCAATGTCAGTAAAAGTTAATAGTAAGTCAGTAAAAGTTAATTGCATTAATTGTGGAAAGCAAATACCTCAAGGATTTTCATTCGTACTCTATTCCTTGCCTAGGCCCTGACCACGACGTACCTTGCTGTCGGTTTTGTGCTTTATTTAATCCGCGCACTATCCGTCCTCTATTTTCGCCTCTAAATATTTCAGTTCTCGTTTTTTCTCTGTTTAATTATCCAAAAATGTCTGTTGGCCATCCGACTACCGGGATTCCGAAAAAACACAAAGACAGGCCGCCAAGGTGCCGGTATTCAGTGAGGCGCTTTCGCAGACCCTGATACCCTCTACGTCTGATTTGCAGACCTCTACGGAGACCCATTCAGAGTCTGGTATGCCGCTAGATGCTTCCC
>NC_056745.1:737201100-737238869 GCF_019279795.1 Protopterus annectens | reverse complement strand
TGCAGTGGTAGGTGTCTTTTTGATCAAGGGCTCTTCCACATAATAGTCTCTACAATGAAGCCCACAAACACTCAGCAATAGGCTAACCATGAAAGAGACCCCCATACTAAATTCTTTCACAAACCAGTAACGGCAAATTGCTGAGACTTAATTCACTCTCCGCCACAGTACGTGTTCTCAATTCTGGCACCTAATTGTGAACTCTCCCCCCACTGACCTCCATAGCATACCCACACACTACTCCTTTCCCCCACCTAAGACAGTAAACTGCACATTCTTCATTAACCTTCCAATAACAAACTTACCAAAATCCCCTTCACTCTACTAAAATGCATTTGGCAGTTGAGACACCTCTGTCCAGTCTACCTGATCTGCAAATAATTTTTCACTACTCATTCCCTCCATCACCCTCTAAATCAGTTCTACTAGCACCTTGTAATGGACTGATTATCTTTAGCCCTGTACTATTTTCAAGCCATGAGCACCCCCCCCCAACATGTATGTGGTGAAGTTTGGGCAATGCAGGAAGGCACATATTAATTTGGATTCATCTTTCCTAATTTAAGACCATTTGAACTGCTGTCATTGTCTACCAATACCCATCAGTTACAGCTACTTTGTTGTGTACGTCTCGTGAGCAACTAAGATTAAAAAAAAAAAATGGCCACAGTAAAGTTTTCTGACCTGCTTTACAGAAATGCACACCAGTCCTGTAATGCTAGGCTGACTAACCTGATTATGGCAGTGGGCAAGGCATTTTAATTCACAGATGGCCCAAAGATATTCCAACTTATTTCACATAAATGCACACTTGTCCTGCAAAGCTAGACATTATAACCTGATCAGACAGCAAGAAGGTGAGTTGTTTTCATCCAGAGACACCCCCCCAGTAGGTATAGCTACTTTGCAATTTGCACCTCATCTGGTTGTGGTTAAGAAACACATTTATTTTATTTGAAGTTTGATTACCGGGGAAATCCTCTGGGCCGTATTGACCCATTTTCAGTGGAGACCCGGGGAGAAGTGATAGTTAACATTAAAGGTAATATTATGTAGAATTAGTTACAAATGTATTCAATATCATGCATAGTTAACAAATTCATTCAGCTTGAAGGTAGGGATCATACAGTTTCATTTTGAGAAAAAACAGATGTGTTAGGTGTGGAAACAGTTTACATAAAAAAACTTTTAAGAAAAAGTAAATACGCTTTACATACACACATCAACAGTAGAATGCTATTTACAAGGTTGGGCTGTGTGAGGGTAGCTGTAGGAGTTGAGAGCTTAGAAAGAAGCTATAGAAATTGTTGAGAGCTTAGGCTCATTGGAAGACAACTATGAGAGTTGTAGAGCTTAGGAACCAACCTGTTAGAGCAAGAATCAGGACAAAGGGCCAGAATCGGAGACAGATTTAAAATATTAGTATTGTATATACTTAAAGTTACAAGAAATATATATATATATATATATATATATATATATATATATATATAATTTATTTATTTAAACATTTTTTTTGCAATGGCTTGCTTTTTCTGAAGAACATGAAGTCTGAAAATCAAATGTTTGTCTTTAGTGATTGCAGTCCTCAGTTATTTGCCAGAAAATCAATTTTATTAGTGACAGACCAGCATTTTTTTTCTCTTCTTACAAAATGATTCATGCATTATATATCTCTAATTGTGCTATCTGTCCTAAAACCTCCAATCTTGCTGTCTTCCAATTCTAAACTACTACCTTTCCATGCGCACTAAATTCCCCTCTGCAAACTGTTCAGCAATCTTCCCTTTAATAATACCTACGTGCTATCCTGTCCCTTCCTAATTATCTTTTCTACTGTTATTAGCAGCTCTCTTTACACTTCACCCATACTTCTCAACCTGGAAACATCAAAATTCTGGACAAAGGCCCATGAAAAATAGGTACAAATCTGTACACTGATTAACATAAAATTTGCATACATAATTATGTAACCCGTCCACTCCAATGGAATTGTGGGATACCAACTGTCAAACACAAACTGAAGAACAGACAACCAAAGTATGGCCCCAGTGTCCCCCTGCAGCCATTACAAAGTCCCATTACTGGTTGTATCGCCCCATTTACCATAAACACTAATGTGCATACTGCTTTACTTCTACAATTGTTTGGATTTTATTTTACATTTTATAGCACAAACACTAATAGACATCTGCTAAACAAAGCAGTACAGTCTCACAATGAAAACAGATTTGGCATTAAAACTTTTCTGCCCTTGAAACTCACATTCATTGAAACATGCATCCAAAGAAAAATGCATCTGGCCAGTGGTGAATAAAGATAACCTTTGGGCTGTTTGTCAAATCATAGACCCCTTGCACAAGAAACATACATGTGTTCTTTGATGCACCTTCCTGCAAAGGCCCAAAACCGGAGGCTCATTTTAAACATTGCTTGTATAATCTTAGACAGTTGCTTGAATAAAATGTTGCCATGTGTTTCCTAAAAGATAGGAAGACAAACTTAAATGGCTATCATTATTTAGTGAATTCAGTTTTCACTGATTTGCCAGAATAAAATAAAATTTATGGTTTTTAACATTTGTTTACTGGGAAAGTCTGACTTGGAACGAAACTAATTTTCAGCAGAGGCCAGGGGAAAAATGCTTTAGACGCATATCTTTGTATTGTGGGAGGAAGCCGGAGCACTCCAAGAAAACCCACACAAACACAGAGGACATGTAGACTCCACACAGAAGGCACTTCAGCCAAGAATTGAACCAGAGAACCTTTTGCTGTGAGTTAACAACACTAGCACTGCACCATCCAAATTTTAAGAGAAACTGATCAAAAGTATGAGCCAAACATATTCCAGACATTTTGGGAAAATGTGTACAGTTGACAGATACAATTCCTATAACTAAAAGTGGTGGTATGGGTAGAGAACTCGGGCTCTTGCTTCTTGTACCTAAGGTACAGGTTTTGAGCCAGAGTAACCCTAATCACTGGGTAGATATTTCTGGGACATTATGCACGCACACAAAAAATAAAGCAGCACTGTCCCATTAAATGAGTAAAGCAGCAGCACGGTTCAAATAAGTGATCGCAATTTCAAATTGTGTGCGTTCAACTTCTGAACGGCATCACATAAACATCTTTTTATTAATGCAGCAAAAAATCCTAACACCAAGAAACTAAAGTGCTTTACCTGGAAATAAATGCTGCAATAAATTCCAATTTTCAGCTGCTGTGTATTCAGGCTTCGCTTCTTGTCTGTCCCGCAGCTTGTAAACTTTAACTGACTCGGCCCAGAGCAGTCACTCAGCCGAATTCTGACAGGCTGCTCATGAACTGACGTCACTTTGCACACCTCCGCATGAAGACGTCCGTCTAAAAAAAGCTGGAAAAACATTTTTAAAAACAAAAAGCCGGGAAATTTGGAAATTAATGGGTGCCATTCTGGAATTGTGGCACCCCATCATTATTTGGATGGGTGTCATAAACCAGTACAAAAACAAGAAATTCAGTAAGGTTGACAGGTAGGTTTACACCTCAGATTTCTTACACTGCTTTGTAACTGTTTTCAGGATAGTGAAAAAAAATTCATTGTGTTAAATCATTTTGTCATGTTCTATTGTCCTCTTCTTTTCTGTATTGTCTACATTATTTCTTTTTATTGTTCGAATGTGTAATTTTGTAGAACTTTTCTCACTGCGTCTTAACTAAAAAAGGAGTCTTGCATGGCCTATTCCAGCCACCCTGGTAATTGAACACAAATAAAATGAGGCAAAATAAGGAATAGTTTGTTTAGATGTTTTTCGTGTTTCACTTTTGCAGTCATTACATTTGGGTAATCTGCTGGCAGGTTGCCCTCAGTTGGCCTGATTAACAAAGTTTTGGGTCCTGCGTCAGTTGCTGTCCCTTCTTCCATGACATCAGGTTGTCAGGGGTATAAAACATGCAACCGACATCATTACCTCAGTTTTTCTTGCCATGTGGTGCCCGAAGCAGAAGCAGTTCGCAAGTGCCGGTCGGCAGACTCCTGAAATTTTCATGACTGCAACAGTGAATACACTCTTAACATCTACATTTATGGTAAGTGTACACAACTGTACTTTTCACGTGATTGGTACCAAAGTCATGTTTCACTCAAATGTAATTACTCCTCTAAAGTCAGCCTTCAGACTGGGCAAACAATAAGAGAGTAAGTTGCAGACCAGAAATGTAAGGTAAAAATATGGAAATTGTGAGGTCAGGGACAGCTTCAAATTTATTTCACAAAGATTAGTCAGAGAAAATGTTTCAGTTTTACACAAATGCACATTAGCCCTTGATACCAGACGATTGCAAGTTTTCATCCACAGCACAGGTAGTCTCCAATCTAACTGCCTGCCAGCATATTAAAAAAGAATAACTGTTCCAGTTTTACACAAATTTACAATAACTTAAATCCGATATTGTTAATCCTTGTTCATTCCTTGCGCATGGGTATCTGTTCCGACCTCTGAACTGAGGCGGCCATTTTCCAACCTCGCGTCAGCTTCAAACTCTCGAGCTAAACTCTTACCCACAATCCACCTCTCCCTGTTACAATCCACCTCTCCCTGTTGCATCAGATTTCGTTTGCCGCGTTGCCATTCGGTCTTGTCAAGCTGCTTTTCTTGAGCTAAGTACAATTATTTGTTGTATAATAGTCATATTATTTTTCTGTCAGAAAAGTTTCTATTTCGTTGTCTTACCCTATCTCATCTAGCGACCATATTTTTTTGAGGTTTTCTTCTCTTTTCTCTACCTTTTTACCGCAAGGTATTCTCCCCTTACCATCGTTGGTAATCTTTCCCTTTTTTCATACCTTCGGATATTCTTTTGTACCATTGCTGGGTACCCTTTTCTACTATCTAATTTTGCTATCATGACTGATAAATGTAGTCCGGGGTTTAAACGGTGTTCTGATTGTGGACACAAACTGCCTACTTCTGATGCACACTTTCTGCGTTTATTCTTTGGGGGTGTCCCACTTATCTGTTGACCCGCCCTGTACTATCTGTGAAAACATTTTGAATAGAACTTTGTTGGAAAGGAAAAACAAGTTGTAGCTGAAGGGACTTCTTAAATCTCCCTTTTCAGAGGGTATTTCTGGGTCTGGGGCCTCAACCCCTCCTAGAGCCCATAAGAAAATCTTGGATGTTCCTACCAAGGCTAAATCTTTGCCTTCGTCCCCGGCTGGGGACTCCCGCCAACCAAACCCTAAAAAGGCTAAAGTTTCAGCACCGGAGCTCACTCAAGTCAGCCCCAGTGCTGTCGGTGCCTAGACCTTCGGCTCCATTAATGATATCTGCTCCATGTTCTCCTGCAGTCTTCACTATATCGGCACCGAGAGGCTCCTCTGTTCAGACTATTACCACTGTATCGGCACCGATCGTTCAGTTGGTGCAGACCTTGACCATGTCAGCTCTGACATCTTATTCGGAACAGACACCTTTATTGTTGACTCCAGTTTTGTCTGTTCCAGCTTCGGTACTGAAAATCACTTCGGCACCGATCCCTGTGTCTGTGCAGATCATGACCTCGGCACCGATGACTGACTTCTTTGGTGCAGACACCCGTAGTCCAGCCTCTCTAGGCACCGTTCTCAGTGTGGACTGGTGAGATGGGCACAGAGTTTGCCTCTTCTGTGGACAGGCCTGTTTCTCCCTCTGTCTCCGTGAGGTCCACTAGAAGCCTTTCCGAACATGTTGCGTCTTGTGGATCAGGTGCTCTTGGCCAGAGGTACCCCCCCCCCCCCCAAGGAGCTATCCTTCCTTGGGAGGTGATCACCCATCTCCAAAGACCCCTTCTTATTCTCCTCCTTCATTGCCTTTGAAGTCCATGGATATAGCACAGTCTTCCCCTTCTGTGGTTCCCTTTATGGATCTCACTAAGGAGCTGCAGTTGCCTTCATGGCAGGAAAGTTTCGCTATGACCCAGGATGTCAGTTGTGACACGCATAGTTCGCTGCTCCACAGCCATCCAGGGGCTCCGCGTCGGCAGGCTGAGCCACTTAGGGGAGGGATAACTCCTGTACTAGACATTCACTCTTCTTCAGGTGGACCAGCCTTCAAACTGATGGAGAAGGCTTTCACTGCTGCTGACTATACTGGACTGTCTATACCTCCACCCTATTCTGATACACTGGTTTCACAAGTCGCACCGGGTGCAATGGCCTCAGGATATATTCCCACAGGAAACCCCTTTTCCACTGTCTTCCCCAGCTTCTCCTGCTGAGGAAGTCCACCAGAAAAGTTTGTGTAAGAGGAAGCACATGGACTCAACAGAGGAGTTCCTCACTGAAGAGACAGATTTTGATGAGGGGGAAGGATCCCCTCGGTCACCCTCTGAGGTATCCTTTGGTGATATCCTCAAAATCCTGAAATGGAGAGGTGACTGACAGTCCTCTAATCCGACCTCTGAGGAATCTGTGTTCCTGCAGGCCTTTTGCACCCAGCCCCCTACCTCCTGGGTTACTCCACCTACCGATTAACTTGTCCGGCTTATCGTGCAGCATGCTTGGAAGGCTCCTGACACCGTCAAAGCTATTCCCAGGAGGCCAGATAAGATTTTTGTCCCTTCCTGCTATGGATCCCCATTGGTCAAAAGGTTTTCCTGTGGATGCTTTGGTGGTGGCAGCCGCAACAAAAAAAGGATCTGGCAGAAGAAGAAAGCCAGACTGTCCAGTCCCGGGCCCCTGGACAGGATAGGGAAGCGGACCTTTGCATCAGCAACCTTTACTATCCGGTCCCTAAATTATATGGCACACTTTACCAGGCTTCAAAGGGATCTGATTTCTGAGTTCTCTGAAACCTTGGCTGGTGCCGTGTCTGATGAGGTCTGTGTTGGTGTTCTCTCAGCTGGCCACCATTGAGTCAATATCTAACTCCTCTATGCGACTGATATCTCACGCATCAGAAGGAGCAGCTAGAGTAGCGGGTTCAGCTGCAGTCTTGAGACAACATGCCTGGATGCGCTTGTGCAGTTTTGCAGAACCCTTTAAGGCTTCCTTTCTTAATGCTCCCATTGAGGCCTCCTCGTTGTTTGGACCCAAAGTTAAAAGCACACTGGCCAGATGTGAACAGGACGGTAAGACCCTTTCTGCCATAGGTGTTTATTCTTCCCCTCAACGTGCTTTCTCCCGAAACCAAAAGTGGGGGAAGATATGGTTCAAGAAATCTCAGGGTCCTTTCCATGACACACAGGCCGAGTTCTCCCCTAGAGGCATAGGGGGAAACTCGCAGGGAAGATGCTCCTTTTGGGGCAGAGGGGGTCCACATAACCAGGGTTCCAGAGATTCTTTCCCTGGCCAGTCCTACCAGCGCTCCTGAAGTGGCCCAAAGTTAAAAGCACACTGGCCAGATGTGAACAGGACGGTAAGACCCTTTCTGCCATAGGTGTTCTTTATTCTTCCCCTCACGTGCTTTCTCCCGAAACCAAAAGAGTGGGAAGATATGGTTCAAGAAATCTCAGGGTCCTTTCCATGACACACAGGCAGAGTTCTCCCCTAGAGGCATAGGGGGAAACTCGCAGGGAAGATGCTCCTTTTGGGGTAGATGGGGTCCACATAACCAGGGTTCCAGAGATTCCTTCCCTGGCCAATCCTACCAGCGCTCCTGAAGAGTGGCTCAACTCCTTTCCTCTGGAGGTGGTTGGGGGACGTTTCTCCTTGTACCCTTCTGCTTGGCTAACCATCACCACCGATTCTTGGGTACAAATGATTATAACCAGAGGTTATCATATCCCCTTCAATCTTTGTCCTGTCCATTCAAAAAACCTTCCCGACGTTCCACCCAATCAAAGGGAAGAAGCAGCACTAGAGATAGAAAAGCTGCTAAGAAAGAGAGTCATCCAAATAGTCCCTCCAGACCAGATAGGATCCGGATTCTACTAGACTATTTTTGGTGCCAAAGAAAACCGGGGACTGGAGACCAATTTTGGATCTCGGTGTATTGAACAAGTTTGAGAGAGTACAAAAATTCTGGATGGTCACAATACAGTCTATCCTCCCGCTTTTGGAAAAAGACGATTGTGAAAAATTATATGGTGCTGCTTACTGTGATGGATTTGAAGTCTTCTTGGAACACACCGTCCTGCTGGCTGGATTCTGCTGAAATCAGTCTGGTTATTGTTGCATTCACAGTCTGTTGCATACAGAAGCTTGCAGAATATACACTGATGAGAGAATATACTTTGCAGCATCAACTTAGTGCAGTAACAAATAACTTTTTATAATAAACCAAACTGACTAATGTTGCAGCTTAAAGTACTGTTCCACTTTACTTCTCATATAGTACAGATGTGAGAGATGTAACATTTACCTTGTGTCAAATGTGTCCCTACCAATACCCCTAACAACTGGATTAATACAGATCTTTATATACAATTTTAGTCATGCACACACATATACATTTCCTCTTGGTATTCTATTTTGGAGAATTGCTCATCCGGTAGAAACAATACTGATTGTTGCAGATGCAAACTGCTGACTTGATATTATTTTTCAGCTTTTCTGACTGTGTGAACTTCCAGTTTTTTGTCTTTAATATTGTATTTGTATCTTTGTATAAGAACATCCGTTCTGTTGTATTTGAATCTTTGTATAAGAACATCCGTTCTTGTGCCAAATGCAGAAAAACATGTGTTTTAAGGAACCATATTGTCATAAACATGCTGTACAGCCGCGGTGGTGCAGCGGTAGCATTGCTGCCTCACAGCAAGAGGGTCTTCCATTTGATTCTTGGCTGGAGTGCAGGGAGTGGCTTCTGTGTGGAGTCTGCATGTCCTCCCCGCGGTTGGGTGGGCGTTCAAAAGACATGCGTAAATGGGCGTGCCTTCGTTTAAGGTTGAACATTGAGCTGGCACCTCGGAGTTCATCAAAACTTACTACCAATCATTAGTGGACCGGAGTTCTACTGTGGTGACCCCTAACCGGGAAAAGACGAAAGACAAAAGCAACATTGTCATAAACATGTCCTGTGTCCATGCAGAAAAACATGTTAAGGAAACATTGTCATAAACATGTCCTGTTTTTAAATCTGCAAAGGAAAAAATGTCCATTCAACAGATTCCTTATTTTCCAAGCCACGGTCATTTTAGTATGGATGCTGATCACATACTACTAAACTCTGTTTCTGCATTTAATCAAGCTTTATTTTATACCTTATTTATGTTAATATTTGTAACAAAATTACTTTCAACCTTAAAAACCTGTTGAGCATAATCTTACAGATTGGATGTGCTCTATAGATCTTCAAAATGTGTACTACCATATAAAAGTGGACAAGCCTTCAAGAGCAGAGGTTATCATATCTGGAGCATTTCTCCCCGGGCCTCTGCTGAAAACAGGCTCTGTGGAACCTAGTCGGACTTTCCCGGTCAACAAATGATAAATAAATAAAAATAAAATAAAAGAAGATTTCTGCGCTTCCGTGCGGGAGCCAGTCACTACCAGTTCAGAGTACTGCCCTTCGGACTCTATATAGCCCCCAGAGTGTTCACAAAGTTCATGGCAGTTGTCACAGCTCACTTGCGACTTCAGAAATTCCAGGTATTTCCATACCTAGATGACTGGCTCATTTCCGCCCCCACCAGACTTCTATTGGAAGAAGCCCTGGCATACTCTCTCCTCACTGCACAAAGGCTAGGCATAATCATAAACTGGCAGTTGACAGAATTCATAAGGGTTATCTTGGACACACAGAACTGCAGAGCTGCCATTCCAGAGCACAGAATTTTAAGGATAAAGCAGCAGCTGATTCCAATCTTTTCAAGGGAGAAATCCACAGTTCACTCGGTTCTACAGCTGTTGGGTTCCATGGCAGCCTCCATCACCATTGTCCCCCTGGCCAGGTTTCACATGAGGCTTTTACAATGGCTACTGCTCACGCAATGGTATCCCTTTCAGCCATGATTTGAGTAACCCACAGGTGCAAACAGGATTTAAATTGGTGGATGACGCACAATCTGTCACAATGGTCTCGCCCCTTTTTCCCCCCAGCAACCCAAGGCCACAATGACCACGGATGCCTCCCTGATTGGGAGGGGGGGGGTCTGTGTCAGGGACAGACAGTCCAAGGCACTTGGTCCGAACTGGAGGCCCATCTGCATGTAAATGTTCTAGAGCGGAGGGCGGTGCTTCTGGTGTTGCAAGCATTCCATCCCCTGCTGCCATCTGGGACAATTGCGATTCAGTCAGACAACATGGCAGTGGTCTGGTACATTAACAAGCAAGGTGGAACCAAATCTTACCCCCTTTGTCGAGAGGCCATGAGGATATGGCAATGGGCGATGGCTACCAACCGTTTTCTTCTAGCAGTGCACATTCCCGTGTGATAGCACACAGACTCGGCAGGTGCATTCTTCAACCTCACAAGTGATCCCTGAATCCCTTGATTGCGGCGGAGATCTTCCACCGCTGGGGCCGTCCTTGCTGCGACCTCTTTGCATCCCTGATGAACTACAAATGCAGCAACTACTTTGCCCTGATTCCCCCTCCGGGACAGTCAGCCAGGGATGCTCTTTTCCACGATTGGCCCTCTGGTCTTTACGCATTCCCACCCTTTCCCCAGTTTCTGAAGAAAGCACATCAGTTGAAGAGCAAGGTGATCCTCATAGCACCATATTGGCCTCGACATATTTGGTTCCCCTTTCTTTGGCCTTGCCTACTAGATCGACCATGGATTCTCCATCCAACCCTGGAGTTGATCTCACATCCACAGAACCTAATTCATCCCAACTTGTACAGCCTGAAGCTCACAGTTTGGCAACTCCAATTCCCTTGATAATCTTTCTTTACAAGTATTTGACATTCTCATTGCATCTCATAAGTCCTTCCACTAGAATTGCTTATCTGATCAAGTGGAAAAGATTTACCTGTTGGCTGAAAGATAAACAAGTAGATCCCTTCTCAGCACCAGTGTCAATAATGCTATACTATCTGGCCGACCGACTTTTTCCAATCGGGTCTATCGGCCTCTACCATTAGAGTTCATTTGGCTGCAATTTCTAATTTTCATGAGGGTGTCCAAGATTCCTCTCATGTCCCACAAATTGTGCAAGACCTTTATAATAGGTGTGAATTATCTGAAGCCACCTTTTAGAAAACCTATTCAACTGTGGGATTTATCATTGGTTCTACAAGCTCTGACGATGCCACCTTTCGAACCAGCCGCCTCTTGCGACCGCAAGCATTTGTCATGGAAAACCTTGTTTTTGGTCGCCATTACTTCTGCCAGACGTATTTCTGAGCTTCAAGCTTTATGTATCAAGAGTCCATACTTAATTTTTCGTAGAGATAGTGTCTCTGAGAACTAATCCATCATTTCTGCCAAACGTGATCTCTGAAATGTCCATTAATCAAACCATTGAATTGCCAGTTTTCTTTCCCAATCATTCAAACAGAGGAGAGTATTGCCTACATACCCTAGATATCCACAGGCAAATCCATTTTTACTTAGAGGACTAGGTCCTTTCGTAAATATGACCAGTTATTTATGGCCTTTTTCGGACCTAGATTAGGATCTGCTGTTGCTAAGGCCACATTAGCTAGTTGGTTGAAGGACTGTGTGACCTTCATTTATACACAACGTAATATCTCGTTGCCTACTACCATGAAAGCTCATTCAACAAGGTCGGTGGAAACTTCTGCTGCCTTCCATGCCAGAGCTTCTTTATATGACATCTGTGCAGCTGCAACTTGGGCTACGCCTCATACCTTCATCAATCATTACAAATTGGATTTCGCCTCCAGGGGAAGATCATCTTTCAGTTCTATGGTGCGCTGGAATGTCCTTCCATGAGACCCCTCACAGCAATAGAGGTAGCTGGGGACTCGGTGCCATGCGTAAGGAATGAACGAGGATTAACAATATCAGATAAAGAAGTTGTCTTACCATAACGTTCCATCTGTATTGTTGATCCTCATTCAGTCATTACGACTCTCCATCCTTCCCCCTCCTGTGGTTTCTAGTAGATCTCACCATCCGGTGTTCTTAGGTTATTTGATCAGAGGTAGCCTCTACCTTCTTTGACTTGCAAACTCAATCTCAGGTAACTGGGAGAGGGGGATTGTGGGTAAAAATTTAGCTCAAGAGTTTGAAGCTGACGTGAGCTTGGGAAATGGCCGGCTCTGTTCCGATGTCGGAACCGATACCCATGCATAATGACTGAACGAGGATCAACAATACAGATGGAACGTTATGGTAAGGCATAACTTCTTTTTCCAGACTAAACTGAGCAAATGAAGAGGGCAAGTTACTTTAATTCACAACTGTTATAGCCTCCCCCAATCTGTTTACCTACCAGTATGAGAAGTGGTCCATAATGCTAGATTTTAAACTAAACTAATGAAGGTAGTTTGTTTTCAGCCGCAGCACAGATAGCTGCCCCCTACCCCCCCCCCCCCAAAAAAAAAGAATATTCCAATTTATTTCAGGCAAATGCTTACTGGACTAAAACTTAATGCCAGATTTTAAACTGAGCAGATGAAGAGGTCGAGTTGCATTTGTCCATAGCACAGCTTGCCCCACCAAAAGAGAGTAAATATTCCAGTTTAATTTGCACAGATGCTCATTGGTCCTTAATGCTCATCTTAAACTAAGCAAATGAAGAGGGCAAGTTACTCTCGTCTACAACACAGCTACCCCCAGGTGCTTGCTCTGCCAGCATATTAAATGGGAGAGAAAATTTTCCAGTTTTTCATACAAATGAACAGTAGTCCCCAACCCCAGACTTAAAACTGAACAAATGAAGGCAAGTCACTTTAATCCACAGCACAGCTGCCCCCCCCCCCCCAAAACAAAGTGTATTATTTCACACAAATGCACACTTGCCTAGCCTTTAATGACAGACTTTAAACTGAGCAGATGAAGGCAGAATGTATATCATTTCTAGTGCTGTAGTAGCCTTTAGCCCATATGGGTTGTTTTCCTGCCTAGGAAATTGCAACCAGCCAGTTTCATATAGCTCTGGGTCCCCTCCACACCTTCACTGTGACTGCTGATTTGCTACATCCAAGTTGAAAAATTAGTCAGAACGAAGATTTATTCAGTACTTTCTTGCTTCCTAGAGCAATAGAGGAGAAGCGTCTCCAGTTCTCCACAGGAACCACTGTTTAAGCTGTTAGTATAACTTAAATGGGGCTGTTTTTGTGAAAAATGTTTTGCTTGTGTAAACTTTTATTTTATGACTTTCTTTGTGACAGACAGGGATGTACTGTTTAGTGTTTCTGTTCACTTTATAACAAGCTACCTCCTATTTTCTTTTTTACGTTGGGGTATTTAAAGTGCGACAGCAAATTTTTGTGTGGGTTGGGATAAGAAGGTGTGTGTGTGTGCCACTTGTCACTGTGATAACTTATCTTTTGACCAACTCACTCCAGCAGTGCTTACCACTTTTGGCATCTCCTCCTCAGCTGCAGCATGGATACTTACTCTGATCCTGCTGTACCTAGAAAGTTAGATGTCTTGCCAAGAAGCCCTTGCTAGTGCTACAGGCTCAGTCTGCAGCTCTGCCAAGTGAGGGTGAACGAATAGTGGACATTGATCTTAAGGCCATTCACTCACCTCTTGTACTCTGTGAAACAGTAGCTGGCCATGTCCATTCTGACTGTTCTGTTAACCAATCCAGGCATAGGAAAATCATCTTCTTTAGGACAGGGAGATGCTTCTTATGTACTTAACAGCATAACCAAAGCAAACTACCATTAGACAAGTCGGACATCCCTCCCAAGTCCATCTTCCACAGGGACTTTTACAAAGAAAAAAAAGTTTAACCTTTGCTTATCACAAGAAATTATTAGTTAAATTGATTCTCGGTAGGGCATGTATTACAGGTTATGAATCTAAATAGATGTCCAGTAGCATTACAGGTGGGTATTCCCTGCCAAAAAATTCCTAAGGAAGCTGGGTCTGATTTATGACTGAGAAGCTTCTTCTGCAGATTCATTACCCCAGCTCTCTGACCGTGAGGAGTATAGTAGTTCTGACATTCTTGTGGTGGAATTTTCTTTTAAAATTAGGTAGTTTTACAAATTAGTTGCCCACCCCTCCAACTGATGAGATATGATAAATGGCAAATGGGCAATCTGAAAGAATTTGCTACCACACTTCCTATAGAAGATGTCTCTCTTTTGAATCAAAGTATTTCTGCCTTGTCTCTGGTATCGAAGCATGCTTTGAAGAGCGTGTATGATTGTGCAGATACTGCATCTTGGGCTACTGCATCTGCTACAGTGTTGAGAAAATGTGCCTTGGTAGGCAACTAAAAGTCTGAAGTCTTAGATTCTGGTTAAGACAAGGAAGGATTATTTGGCTTATTTACTACCTAGGTTCTCAAGCAGTTTGAAGGGTGGAAAATGATTCAGGGAGAATTTAAGATTTCTCATGTTCCCCAATTTAAAATTTTTAGGCCTCAGTTTTTCACTGAAAGGTCAACTGAGCAAAACCAGTCATATTCTGGCAAACAAGGAGCTAAAATGAGATGGCCCAAGAGAAATAAGAAACCTGGATCCTTTAAAAAAAAAAAAAGGCCAACTGTACAGAATGACTATGCCTGCAGCCTCCCCCCCCCCATCCAACCCCATACCACCACAAACTTTTATCCAGAAACTGATCTTCAACATCCCCTTTTGGCAAAAGATAGTCTCAGACTCTTGGGTGTTAAAAATGATGCAGAGGGTTACTGATGGCACTGGATACAAAGTTTTCTCTTTCAGTGGAGTTACTCCCCAGCCTCGGAATCAAACTGAATATTTTCCTCAAATTATTCAGTCTGTTCACTCCCAATGAATCATAGAGCCAGTGCCTGTAAGTCAAAGGGGCAAAGGCTTCTATTCCAGAATGTTTCAGGAGACCAGTACTAGATTCTTATTTCTAAATCTGTATGTGAAAGTACCAAAATTCAAAGTGTTGACCTTACAGAATCTGTTACCTCTCATTCCTCCTTTGAGTTGCACAGAAACACTGAACTTAAAAGATTATCACATTAATATAAGTGCAGGCTTTAGGACATTTGTGAGATTCTCTGCATCAGTTTTCTGTATTTTTGATCGTCTGCAGCTTCGTAGTTCATGGCAGACCGCCATTCAAACATTTTCCTTATTTCAGAGACTTATGTTTGCAGAGCCTTAACACAGGTTAATGAATCTTGACATTTGGATAATGTCTTTTGTAACCAATCTGATATTTTGCAAAATCTTCGACTCCATCTCCTGTTTCTTGACTCCCTTCTAGATATTTCCCTTCAAAAGACTTTCGGACATGAGGGTGGATTTTTATCTGGAAACTTACTAGCTATTCCAACCAGTCTTTGACTTCTGCAAGATAATTTCTCAGGATCCTAGGGTTCATGGCTTTGGTGGTTCTCATAAAATGCAGTGGTTTCTAAAACAAACCACGTGAACCCAGCATTTACATCCTCTGGAACATCAAATTGATGACTTGCAGTAGCCTTAGCAATATGGATTGTATCCTGCCAAGGATATAACAGCAGGCCAGCTTCCAAAGCTTCATATGCCAAAACTTTGTCAGCTTGAGCTGAAGTTTGGGTGCCAAGTCCTTTCAAGCTTTACTTCCACCAAAGACTACACTCCTCTGAGCTTTTAGAGGATTGACAGTTGGCTTCTGCTGTTCTTTTTCTGGGCAGATAAATTCCCTTTGTGGAAAACATTTCCATTCAATATATATATATATATATATATATATATATATATATATATATATATATATATATATATATATATGGATTCAGAAAAACAAATGCTTAAATATATACATATATTAAATGCCACAAATGCAGGTTTACAGTGTAAGCCATGATATTGAATAGTGTGTTAACCTCATCGCTATCTGTAGTGCAAGTGATTAGGAATGTTAATGTCTGCCAAGCCTAATAAATTGATTCCACTCCCTTAACAGTCTTTCAGATGGTGTGATTAGTGATAATGTAATGGCCTTAATTTAGCCAAACAAGTGGGATCCCCTAAATAGGCTTATTGTGGTATATAAATTCGTCATAGCTGTTCTGTGCTGGGGCATCCACAAAATTTTTTATTTTTTTCAGCACATTTTTGGTGTGCTTCTATGGCCTGTGAAGGTATACGTTGCAGTATGCGTATGACAAATATGACTGTCATACCCTACCCGATAGGAATTCAACATTTTCATCCGTTCATTGGTTAAATCACCCAGTGGGAGTGGCCAGTCACCAGGCTTTCTACCAGATATGTCAGAATCTGGCTCATGGTTGATGCAGAGTTTTTGAAGCTGTTTGGGTATATAATATAATTGAAGTATAGCGTACTTGGTGGTAGAAGCAGCTTTAATGACATTATGTGACTGTCCACACGCCTCCACTGTACTGAAACACTGTCAGTAAGTTATACACTTGATATGCTAAAATGGTTTGTGAAAAGATAACTGTACAGTCTTTATGGATCTGTGAAAATTTATTTGTTTGCAGTATGTTGAATGCAAGCTTTCCTTTCAGTGTAATTAGTAAATAAGGCTTTAAGCCTATGGTTTAATTTTGAGGTGCATTTCGATATTCTGTGGGGTAAAAAGGATTGATTTATTATAACAGTGGGAAGACTATATATACTGTTGCTACCTTTTACACCTTCTCTAATGCGGCCTGCAGTTCTACTGTTCACCACACACTTCCTAGGGCACATTTGTGACTAGTATTACAGGGATTGGTCTTTTAAATTGTCTGAGCATGTCTGGTATAAAATAAGCCAGGTGGGTAGACTCTAGCTTTAATAAGACCAAAATGTTGACTGACTGCTCCAAAATTGTCATGTGTAACTTAAGGATATCCTGTGTGGTATATCTTTTTCTTTCTGTAGGGTTTAAAATACTGGAGTAATAGTAATGGATTTTCTCATCAAGCTCAAGGTGACAACCAAACATCCTAATACTGGGTGATTTCAACTACCCTGCCATTAACTGGTAAAACTACTTGTGTACCAACACCTTTGCCCAATGGTTCTTGGAATTCATCAATTCCAACGCCCTGGTTCAACTAATCCAAAGTCCCACCAGGGGCTCCAATATCCTGGACCTTGTCATTACCAGCATGGGAAATCGATGCTCCGCACCAGTGGTCACCCCCTCGTTGGTTAGGTCTGACCATAAGCTAATCACCTTTGACATCCACATCCCACCCCCACCCCCCAGTAAGGAAACATCGTAAAAAACTTTTCCAAGGCCAACTTCATGCTACTCAGGTCAGAAGTGATAAACTTCATGACACCCATGCAGACGGGAACTGAAAGTTCAACTGCCGAATCCTACACTAAAGCACTGTATGAACACATCCACTCGTGCATGAATCATGCCATCCCAAATAGAACCAAGACACTCTCCTCCAAAAAAAGGAAGTAAATGTGGTGGTCCCCTATCATAAAGAAACTGTACGACAGAGGGAAGAAACTGTTGCAGAAGAGGAAAATCCCAGGATGCAAAAAACTCCCTTACCAGCTTCGGTAAGAAGCTGAGATCCCTCATACAATCCTCCAAAGCTAGTTACAAAAATAAAATTGCCAAAGATTCCAAAGACCACTACAAGGCATTCTATAGCTATGTCAAGTGTTTAAATGGCAATGCTGAAATCTGCTCTGAGCTACAACAGAATGGCATTAAATATACTGATCCCAAGGACATTGCCAATATCGTGGCAGATCGATTCAGTGCCAACTTCACCCCCTCTCATCACCTAAAGGGCCTATCTCAATACCAAAAGACTATCAAATTCCGGTAATCACAGCCACACAGGTGAAAACCGCACTCTCCAAAGTTAAGAATACAGCATCCATGGGACCAGACAACATCGCGGGCTGGGTACTACATGAACTACAAAATGAACTGGCACCTCACTTAAGTGTCATGTTTAATCATAGCCTCACCTCAGGCTTCATGCCCACTGAGTGGCGCACAGCTACAGTTATCCCCTTCCACAAGGGGGGATCCATCTTCCCATCAGTCTGACGAGCCTGATCTGCAAGGCCATGGAACTTATAAACAAAGACATTTGCAACCTTCAAGCACTGGACCCCACCCAGTTTGGGTTCGTTAAGGGCCGATCATGTCTCCTGAACCTGATTTTCTTTGACTCTGTCTCCAGAGCCGTGGACAAGGGTAAAGTGGTCCACACAGCCTATCTGGACCTCACCAAGGCCTTCAACACCATCCCCCACTCTGGAATCATAGATAAACTTACTAAGCTGGGAATAAATCTGTACGTCACTCGATGGGTTGCCAACTGGCTTACTGACAGAACCCACACTGTGAAAGTAGCAGACTCCAAATCCAGCTCGTGACAAGTGGAGTACTTCTGGGTTCAGTCCTGGGACCACTCTTGTTTGGCAACTACTTTTCTGAAGTACTGGCCAACACTAAGGGACTCTGGCTAACAAAGTTCGCAGATGACTGCAAACTGGGAGCCATTATTGAATCCCCAAATTATGTGGATATTCTACAAAAGGGGGTGCCAGAGCCATGGGCTCAAGCTCAGTGCCAAGAAGTGTATAGTTATCCCCTTTGGGGAAAAAACATGTACCCATGAATTACTAGATAGGTGGCAGTACAATAAACACCGAAAGTGTGATAAGAGACTTAGGAACACAGGTGGACAGTGGTCTCACCTGCAATAACCATATCGCCACAACAGTCAGGAAATCCTTCTATGTGGCACACCTCATCACTAAGGGCTTTTCATCCAGAAAAAAAAGAGATCATTGTCCCACTGTACTCATCCCTCATTAGACCCATCATAGAATACAACGCCTCATTTGGTATGTACCTCACAAGACATCTGCAACAACTGGAAAGGCCACAGAAACACCTCACTAAAAGAATCACAGGCCTAAAGCAGATGCCTTATGCTGACCGACTAAAAAAACTCCAGCTGTACTCTGTCGCATATCGTCTACTCAGAGATGATCTCTGCTTAACATACAAGGCCATGTCAAACCCAGAGCTGTTGGACATGCTACACTTAAAGAAATCCCAAGCCATCAGAGCCACATGCTCCAAGGACCTAAACCTTTTCACAGTGAACAAAACATGCTGGATGGGTAGGTTCCTGACCCAGAGACTCCTCATACTCTGGAATAGACTGCCCATATATGTCAAGCAGAGAGCCTCCTTGGTCCTCTTCAAAAGGAACCTTGACGACTGGATGGGAGGTGTGAAATTTACCCTGGGGATCACGTCAGTTGCCCTGCTAGACAGGGGTCCAAGGAAGTAAATATTGTGGGAAGAAATAGCCAGGGAATTGTTATGGCCAGGCTTGTACAGGCCCTAGGGCCGATAGCCTAGTACCAACCTATGAACCTATTGGCACAGTTTATTTATGCTTCCAACATACAGGTCCTGTTGCTGTAAGGAGGATGGAAAGCTAGGTCAGCTAAAAACCCTCTTGTGCAGAGCATCTTTTTCCACTTTTTTGTCAATGTGAGAACCATATTGGAAGATAAGATCAGTATGTTTTCATTTAAATGATACAAATGACCACAGGAAATATTAAGAACAGGGTTGGTTAGTTCTTCACAATAGATTTTGGGACATCTGTGTAACCCCCCCCCCCCCTAAAAACTCTAATGCGATGGAAACTCCACATATTCCAGTATAATCATCGAGGTACTTGTCTCTGACTACACTGTACTTCTTGACAAGCTCAAAGACATTGGTATCCATGACCGTGCTTCACCTTGCTTTTAGGACTTCTGTGCAACAGACACTTGAGTCCATCTAGAAATTTCTACTTCTGAGGCTGCTTCTTTAGGCAAAGAATAACCACAAGGCTCCACCCTTAACCATTTTTTTCTGTCTCTATTAACAATATCTGTATAGAAATGACCACAGACTTTTTAAAAACAACAAATAGGGATGTTAAGGAAGAACATTCTGCTCCAATCTCAACCAAGGAAATTTATTGTAGTGCTTTTGTTCACTCCAGTTAAATGAACTTCTTCAGACAGATGTCTTGCAATGCGCTTACAGTAAATTTCCTTGGTTGAGATTTGGAGTAGTGTTCTTCCTTAACATCCCTATTTGCTGTTTCTGTTAACAAGATCTTTAACATTCCCACTGCTGCAGTAGCCTTTAAGCTGTATGGGTTGTTTCCTGCCTATGAAACAACAATTGGCCAGCTCAAAAAAAAAAAAAAAACTCTTGCCCCCCCCCAAGCACACGCAGGCACACACCTTCACTGTGACTGCTGATTGGCTAATCACAAGATGGGAAATAAGCAGTCGTAGTGAAGCTTTCTTCAGTACTTTCTTGCCATCTCAAGAAGATGCATCTATCGGGCTTTTCAGGAGCAGCAATCAGCTAACGCCTTTGTTTCTGGCAGATAAGTTTCAATCAAAGCACCTCTCCAAACAAATGATTGCCCTTTTAAGAAAAAATTTTTTTTACTAAAATGGTAGTTCTTTAAGAAACCTGATATTTTTACACAAAATTAAAATATTTCCTCTCGGTTACTGCTATTCATAGTGTCTGTTAAATTATTTGGGGCTATTTTTGTGAGCTTATACACTGCTTGTGTAAACTTTGAATCTGATATTGTCTGCTGTGTTTGGCTTCAACCTGTGGAACTTTGATTCTGATCTGACGGTGGCCCTTCTGAAAGTTTCGGCCACTTGGCTGTGCCTTCCTTACCCATAGCTCCCCAAATCTAGTTTGCTACCATTTGTGATGCAGCTTGGTCTTTGATTCTGCTTTTCTTTCTCCTATTTTAAGTTCTCATTGTCTTTGGTAAATTTTGTTTTCCCTAAACCCTGTAAGTAGTTGGTCCTGATAGTGTTAGGTAGTTTGTGGATTGGATAGGTAGTGCAGTTTGTCACCCTTTAGGTTTTTATATGGACAAGGGTTACTCATGTCCGGTCCAGCACATGGGATCATCTTCTCCTAGAACCTCCAAGCCATACTTGGTGGATTCTTCCATCTGGTTATTGAGGTCGGTGGACAGCATCAAAACTACTGATCTGGAGCAGTGATGTCCTTTTTGCCGGCACAGACGTAATAAGGCTTTAGCCACTTGGGTCCGATACCAGGACCCTCACCTCCATCCTTCAGGCTTCTTCCTTTGACCCATTTAGATCCAATAGCTTGGCCATCTTTGGCTTCATCCTCCTCTTTGGTACCCTCGACCCCAACTTGTTTGGTGCCATTGGCACCTGAGAGCCTTGTTGAAGCTGGGGTTTCCAGGTTGGTTCAATAGTTCCTGCTTTGGGATAATCGCTTTCTCTCGGAGCATCAGCTTTGGACAGTTCGTTTCTGATCTCAAGTTTGGGTCTAGGTGCAGCTCCCTCAGGTTCTGACCTGTCTTTGGGACCCTTGGGTCTGAGAGAACTGTCTCTGCCAACGTCTCTGACGTTGTTGAGAGGATGTGTTCTCTTCTAACTAGAAGGGTTGGATTTCTGAAAGTGGCACCCCCTTCCCAGTTTTCATCTGCTCCTCTGGCCAGTCAGCATTCTGCCAGGAACAGCCTACATCAACCAGCCTCCAGTCTGCCCCATGGTGGGTCTTCCCAACTCCTCCCCTTCTCCCAGGACTAGTCAGCACGGGAGGTTTCAAGGAAGAGAAATTGCACGAAGAAGCACTTAGATTCCCCAGAGGAGTCATTCACCAAGGATACTGACCTCAAGGAATGAGAGCATTCACATAAGTCCCTGTGCAACCCATGCAATAACGCTTCTTTCAGTGCATTATTGAAGCTACTGTGCCAGCACTGAGAGAGGACCACCGAAGTCCCCATTCCACAGAAGCCGGTATTTCTTAGAGGCCTTTGGCATAGGCCAGTCCATGTCTTGGGTGGTTCTCCTTCCAGATACCCTTATAGACCTGGTATCCCAGAGGGCATGGAAGGAGCCTGACACAGTGGAGCCCATTCCTAGAAAGCCAGATAGTCCTCATCCCTCCCAAAGACAGGTCTCATTGGAGTAAGGGTCCAGCTGTCAATATCATGGTGGTGGCAGCAGCCACCAAGAAGGAGATTTCTGAGAATTCTTCAACCCCGAACAGGGAGTCTTGGGCACTGGATCAGTTAGGGAAGTGTTCCCATGCCTCATCCACCTTTGTATTGAGAGTACTTAACTACTTATCACTTGACAAGGCTTCATTGGGAACTAGTGTCTGAAGTGTCCATAACACTCAAGACACAGCAGTTTCTGGATACTCAGAAAAAGCTGGAGACGTAGTTGTCCACTTTTGTTTCCTTTGCCAAAATGTTAGTCGGACTCCTCTCTAATGCAGCTGATGGAGCATCTTGAGCCTTGGGCTCCAGGATTGCAATGCAGCTCCAAGCTTGGATGCAATTGTGTAACTTTGCAGACTGTTTCAAAGTAGCCTTCATCAGTGCTCCTTTTCACGAGTCCTCTTTGTTGGGGCCCAAGGTTAAGGAGACACTGAGGAGCAAACAAGACTAGAAGATGATGTTATCTGTTGGAGGGCACTTTTCTAGGAATCAATAAGGGGTTGTGGAGGTAAATGACTCTCTTCCAGAAAGTCACAGTTCTTTTTCCAGTATGCTTCTCTGCAGGGTTCCTCCAAATGGCGAGATCATAATGTCTGCTGAATGCAGGGCAGAGGCGTTCTGCAGAGTCAGGGCTTCTACAGGTTTTTTTCCAGCTGACCCTTCCAGCAATCCTGAAGCACTTCCCGGCTGCTGTTCTCTGGAGGCAGTCGAGGGATGTGTAGAGCTCTTTCAAAAGCTTTGGAGGCAATCTCCTCAATTGCCTGGGTGTTGAAAATTTTATCCAGAGGTTATTAACATTCCCTCTTTAGAAGTCCCAAACTCTCACCCAAAATGTCTCCCAGATGTTCCACCCCATCAGAGGCTTCATGCAGCAACAGAGATCCAAAAACTGCTCATAAGTTGAGGACCTCAGATAAATTTTGGATTTGAACAAGCTGAACCAGCTTGTCAGAATGACCAAGTTCCAGATGGTCATGGTGCAGTGCATCTTATTTCCTCTGAGCAAGGATTGGATGTACTTAGTAGACCTCAGTGACACTTAACAGTCACATTAAGATAGATGGGCATTCCTGGAGGTTTCTTTGCTTCTGGCTGGGGAACTAGTCATTACCAGTTCAGGGTCCTGCCACTTGATAAACACCTAGGGATGCTGTACTGAGACCAAATGCATACCAGTGGTCACCGTCTGGCTGTGGCTGCAGGGTTTTCTGACATTTGGCTCCTCACTGCCCCCATAAAGGCTTTGTTGATCTTGGCTAGGGACTGCTTACTCCAACTGTGCAACAGCTTAAACATTACAGATGTCCATCTAAAAATCGAGCTTTCAAGCCTGTACAAGTTTTAGAGCTCACAGTGTGTCATTTAGATATAATCCATCAAATCACCAGGCTCCCGAGCTTGAGTTCTCAGCATTTGGGCTCAGGCCCTGTCTGTGCTTGCAACTCCAAAACTACCGGTTCATGCACTTCTGAAACTTCTGGGTCATATGGCAGCATTGACGGGACTGGCTCCTTTAGCCAGATATCCCATGAGGGTCCTACAATGGATTCTGGTTGTTTAGTTGTCCTTCCTGACTCACCCTTTGAATTTCCCTATACGGTCAAAAGAAAATGTGTCACAAGTTCATTGTTGGTACAGTCACCCTTCGTTAAGGAATGGAAACCATTTAGTTACTTCCTTCAGCCAGTCACCACAGACGCCACTCTCCTGGGGTGGAGGGGGCATTTCCAAGGGAGGATGGTTCAAGGGTCCTGATCTTCTGCAGAGGCCCACATTCACATCAGTGTTCTGGAGGTGAGAGTGGTCCTCCTTGCATTGCAGGCCTTTCAGGACCCCCTTCCTAGGAGTGTGATTGCAGTACAAACTGACAGTAAGCCAGTTGTCTGATATCTCAATAAACGGGGAACACGTTCTCAACTTTTTGTTGGGAGGCCATGAGAGTTTGGTACTGAGTGATCTCTTCTCAGCGTTTTCTTGTAGCAGTGCATCTCCTGGGGAAGTCCAACAGTCTAGCAGACAGCCGCAGCTGGAGCATTTTGTTGCCTCATCAGTGGTCCCAAAATCCAGCAGTGGCAACTTGGTTTTTTTGGCGTTAGGACACTGTCGTGACCTATATACCTGCCCATCCAGCACCAAGTGCCAGAGTTATTTCACCATCATTCTCCCATCGGGACAGTTGCCCAAGGATACTCTGGTGCCTGCTTGGCTCCAAGGACTTCTTTATGCTTAACCCCCAGTTCCTTTGATGGTAAAGTTTCTGTAGAGCCATAGTGATCCTCATCGGCCCCTTTTGGCCTTGTCAGGTATGGTTTCCCTTCCTTTGGCCTTTTCTGAAATACCCTCCTTGGGTACTGGATCCCATTCAGAATCTCATTTTTTATCCAGCAGTCTGGATCCCCCATCCAGTCCTTCAGGTTGACTGCATGATTCCACCAGTTCCCTTGATGGTCAGGAATCCCAAGCTTTCATAGGTGGTGGTTCATATTTTGTTTATTTCTCAGAAGGAATTTTCTAGAAAAGTATATACCAATAAGTGGAAAAGGCTTGTTTTGTGGGTAGACGCTCAGGGACTCTACCCTTTTTCTGTCTCTCTTGGAGTTGGTCTTGGATTTTCTAGTCAAGTTGTTGGTTCAGGTTCTGGCTTTTGTACTATTAAAGTGCAGTTAGTAGTCATTTCGGATTTTCATATTGATAGGAATAGTGTGCCTTTGGCTTCCCTCAGGATCTGCAAGGCTTTTCTAAAAGGTACTTTTCTCCTTTGCCCCTCCCTGGGATATGTGCTACATTCTGCAGCCCCTAGCTGGTCCTCCTGAATCTTCAGCTTGTTTGGATTTGAAGCTTTTGTCTTGGAAACTTTGTTTTTGGTGGTAGTTACTTATGCAAGAAGGGTGTCAGAGTTGCAAGTGCTTGATTCTTCACCCCCTTATGGTTCCCTTTCGAATGCGTCTTCGTCAAACTCAAAAGACGGAAACAGCAAAAGATCGAAGTGGCTTTTAAGCAAATTCTTTCCCTGGGAAAGGATTCGCTTGGCCGCTTTGTTACTTTGCAGTTTTTTTTTTTTTTTTGTTTTTTGTTGGAACATCATCCCCTAGGAAAAATCGCTGTAAGCTTTCGCTTACATAGGGTCGATTAATCACTGTTCGCTTTAAGCGTTCGGTGATGTAATATAGACACCCCCCCCTTATTTGGTGTTCCACGAAATATATTTCTGTTTGTACCAACCTTTCCTTTCTACCTAAAGTAGCTTCTGAGAATAACCTTAATAGTTCCATTCATCTCCTGGTCTCTCCCCCCCCCCCCCTCCACACAAAATTTTCCCATCAAAGGTGAATACCTTTTACATTGTCTGGATGTACATAGGCAATTGAGATCCTGTCTTGATTGTACCTAGTCTTTCAGGAAATCGAGTCAGTTGTCTGTCTCTCTTTCAGAATCCAAGATGAGCTCTCCTTTGTCTAATGTGACTTCATCCAAGTGGCCATCATAATTTATTTTGTTTGCATATTCCTTGAAAAGCAAGACTATTCTACCCAAGCCTAAAGGGCATTTAGCAAGGGTTGTAGCTACTTCAGCAACTTTCCTTTCTAGAGTTCCTATGGATGATATTCATGTTGCTCCCACTTGGCCGGGTCACCACACTTTTGTGTTGCATTACAAGCTGGACATCCTTTCTAGATCCAGGGTTTCCTTTGGCTCCACTTTGTTGTGGGTTATCCCTCCTTAGTTCCTCCTGGGGAGCTTTCATGACTGGGGACTCTGTCACACAGGTTAAAGCTAGATGGAGCAGACAGATGCAAAGTTATGTACTTACCATAATGATAGACATGTGTTGTCTGTCTAGTTCAACCTCCTTTCCACTACCTTAATGCTGATATGGTGAGTCTTTCCTCCTTTGATGACTAGACATTGTAGTTTGTTTATTTCAGTTTTTGGAGTCTTGCTTTCCCCTTGGTAGTCTTATTCCAAGTGGTGGAGGATACATTCTCAGTTGTATGTATTGTCATCATGTTTCCTCATGGGGCAGAATCTGTCTAGGGAGTTGGAGGAATGGGGGGGTTAAGGGTAAGGGAGTCGTAGCGAAGTGGGAAAGCCTTTCAAATTGTCTGGTGTCAGATCCAAAGTCCCACAATTTGAACTAGACTGAGACAATGTGGATCTGTCGTTATGGTAAGTACATAACTTTCAGGGTTTTTGTTATAGCAGAAACGTATGTATGTGTGTAGTGCTTATGTTCAGTTAGTAACAAAACAAAATTCACAGCAGCTTCCAAATAAAACTTGTAATCCACAAAACGAAGCAGCTTTTCAGACAAAACAGTAAAGCCCTGAGCAGGGCAAGCTTAGAAAATTGTGAAAAAACCCACAGATGGCTCAGCACACTTCAGTTCACTTTATTCCACAGAAACACAGCACATTAACGCTCCACCATACGTTTTCATTTTAAACATCACTTCCTCAGATGTGGGCTGTTCAAACTACTAGTGCTTTTATACCATTCACTTAATTACATTGATTAGGTTAATGAATTAATTGAAAGGTTAATTGTTTAAAACCAAAAACTTTTCTTGTTGCATCTCTCTGTGTTGCCACACTTAAACCACATTTAATGTTGCAATGTTTGATGAATAGATGTGTAGAAATAAAAATGTTTTAAATAAAAATCCTTAAAACACTTGACTAAAAAGAATAAATTATAAAGTTAAAATACTATTAGAAACACATTTAGTAGGACTCGATGGTTAAAATTACCAACTTGAATATTTGCTTTAAATGAACTTGATCCTCCATCTAGTGGATGATTCATGAAATTGCAGGTATTATAAAAATTGTATTGTAAACCAAAGGCAAATTGTAAAGCCTCACTCAGTTAAAAGAATGTTAAAAACAGGAAAATATAAGGGAAAAATAAGTTCAATACCTTTGATAAATGAGTGTAACACTTGTGTTCATAACATATTACAAACCCAACGTTTTAATAAAACTACAAATACAAAAAAGCTTAAAGACCGTAACTATTGGAACACATGGATAAAAACGTGATAAAATTCACATGAAGCGCAAATGCATATCACAGTTTTGCTGCTCTCAATTTTAATAATGGGGCTATGGAGATATGTTCATTGAGACCCGGTGGCTTATTGGCCTCCAAACTTATCTGCCACCATAATTCTCTGTACTCCAAACATTCCTCCCATAAACCCCCTCTTCCACTCTTTTCCACCCTTTCTATCTCAAAAAATGTATAGTGTGCATTTTCACAGCTTTGTGTTTGTACAATGCATTAGTCTGTTTGTTTGTTTCTAGGTCATATATATGTTCGTATACCCTTCCTCCCGAGCTTGCGTTCTGTCTTCCCTATATAGAATGCTTCACAGATTTGACATTTTGCTAAATTTACAAGCTCAAAGGAGTCACAATTATTAAAATCCTTCCAGGATGATTCCCCTGCTTTCCAAATACACACTTTCTGCATTGCTTATGTATGCACACCGTTGACAATATCCACATTTAAATGTTCCCTTCCTTTTTCTCTGTCTCTGAACTTCTTGGTTTGTACCATTTTCCAATAAAAGTTTTAAGTTACTTGAATTCTTATAAACTGTTCTTAGCTTTTCATTCTTTAGTTTCTCTAAGTCAGTAAATGCTAAAAGTTTATTCCATTCCTTATCTATAGTCTGTCTTAGCAGTTTTGCACAAGCATTATGTTCCAAGACGAGTGCACTGCCAAAATTGTCATTTCCCTTTTTTACTGGGCCTACCGTATCAAATACTGATAACCCTAATATTGGCTTAGTCATTTGGTCTCCTTTCTGTCACTTCTGTCTCAATTTTGTCTATTATATCATCTGGGTATTTCCTCGTCCTAAACATTTTCCTTAGTAACCTTTTTTTCTATTTCAAAGTCTTCGTCTCTGGACGTCATCCTGCAGGCCCTAATGTATTGTCCTTTATATTTTTCTTGGAGTACAAAGGATGAGCACTTTCAAAGTGCAAATAAGAGTTAGAATAGGTACTCTTTCTATACACCCTGGAATTAAAACGTGAGTTTTCCTTGTATATTTCTATATCCAAGTACTCCAACTTCTCATAATTTATTCTGTAAGAAAATTCAAGAAAATTAGTACTGTTAATATATTCAATAATTTTTTCTATCTCTTCTTTTGGCCCTTCCCATAGGATGCATATGTCATCCAGGAGTCTTCTATATAGTGACCAGTTGTTACTGCATATTGATTCAGTTACCATCTTCTCTTCCCATTTGGCTAAGACCAGCTTTTTTGTATTTGTAGTTTTATTAAAACGTTGGGTTTGTAATATGTTATGAACACAAGTGTTACACTCATTTATCAAAGGTATTGAACTTATTTTTCCCTTATATTTTCCTGTTTTTAACATTCTTTTAACTGAGTGAGGCTATACAATTTGCCTTTGGTTTACAATACAATTTTTATAATACCTGCAATTTCATGAATCATCCACTAGATGGAGGATCAAGTTCATTTAAAGCAAATATTCAGGTTGGTAATTTTAACCACTGAGTCCTACTAAATGTGTTTTTAATAGTATTTTAACTTTATGATTTATTCTTTTTAGTCAAGTGTTTTAAGGATTTTTATTAAACATATTTTTATTTCTACACATCTATTCATCAAACATTGTAACATTAAATGTGTTTTAATTGTGGCAACACAGAGCGATGCAACAAGAAAAGTTTTTGGTTTTAAACTAAATTAACCTTTCAATTAATTCATTAACCTAATCAATGTAATTAAGTGAATGGTATAAAAGCACTAGTAGTTTGAACAGCCCACATCTGAGGAAGTGATGTTTAAAACGAAAACGTATGGTGGAGCGTTAATGTTCTGTGTTTCTGTGGAATAAAGTGAACTGAAGTGTGCTGAGCCATCTGTGGGTTTTTTTCAATTTTCTAAGCTTGCCCTGCTCAGGGCTTTATTGTTTTGCCTGAAAAGCTGCTTCATTTTGTGAATTATCAGTTAGTGACAACCTACCTCCATATTATTTTCTGTCATTGTGTTTGTGTTTCAAAGGGGGTGCTGACAGGGAGTTTACTCCAGCAACATTTGCTCTCTTGGCTTCTCTTCCTCTGCTACAGCATGGATACTTTGGTCCTATTGATTCTTCTGACATACCTAGAAAGAAAAAAATCACAAAGGAGTCCTTGCCATTGTTGTGGACTCAAGTCTAGACCCCAGGCAATAGTGGGTTTAACCTGCAGTAGCTATTGATTGTTTTTCAGACCAATCGCTAACCTCCTGGGCATCTGTTGTCTGGACTTGGATCTTCAGTATTGCTTAATTCTGTAAGCATCTTAGTCTGTCAGAGCAAAATATAGTGACAGACCAGCTGAGCAGGACTAGGACAGACCCTCACAAATGGAAATTGAATTGGGGGGGGGTCTTCTGTAAATGTATCCATTTGTGCAGAACAGTTCAACTAGATCTGCTCACCTCCTTTCAAACTAGACAACTCAACGGGTATTGCTCCAGGGATTCTTCCAGGCAGGCCTGGAAAATGGATGCATTTTCATTCCCTTGGAAGGGAATGTTCCTTTATGCTTTTCCACCCTTTCCATTGATATCCAGGGTAATTTTGAAGATTCAAAAGAATGTTGCAGAAATCATTGTGTTGACTCTCTTTTAGCCCAGGTAACATTTTGTCCTTTTTTATGCAGTTGTACCACAGTTGGCATTGAGCCTTCACCTCTGAGGTACAAGGTTCAATTCTGACCTCCGGCAAATGGCTGTTTGGAGTTTGCATGTTCAGCCTTTGTCTCTCTGGGGTTCCTCCCTTCTCCAAAAAACATACTGAGTGTTTTATGTCAAACTTATCCAAGAGTGGAGCAGTTCAGACTCTGGATGGTGCCCGTGGGGAGAAGAGTTGTATAGACCAACCGCTTTGGACATCTCCTGTGATGCACAGTATCCTCCTGATAGGAGAACATGGATCATAGACTGCGTGCTATCGTAGGGCTAGCTACTTGTCTGTGTAAAAATATGGCTGTAGGTGATCCAGTCATGTTGACTGTCACCAAATGAGCATGAGTGTTTGCCGGTGATACATGGGTTGAGGACCCAGCCTACTCTGACTTATGCTGGAGACCCATGCTAACAGTGGGGGGGGGGGTGTACATGCCCCTGTTGACCAGTGTGTGGCTGCCATAAAACCAACAACCCTGGATTTAGTAAGCTGCTTGCCAGCTGGTGTCCAGTTTCCCAGTTTAGGTTACCTGGGATAGCTCTGAGTAAAAGCTGAACATAAAACCAATCAACCTGCCAAGCATGAATAAGAATTTCTACACTCAATGGAGGTTCTCTGACAGGACACAGCTTGTAAGTGGGTGATATAAGGAGGAGGCTGAACAGTCTTTGTATCCAGGTGAAGAAATGTAAGGGAAGTGCAGTGAAGCCTCTTGGCTTGGGAGCTAGTCAACTACACAGGAAGAGGACAGACTAGAAATGGTGTGGAAATTGTGGTGAGGGAGAGGCTTCAGGAGACCGTGAAGGATGGCATCAGAATTAGTGACAGAATCATGGCAATCTGATTCCATTGAAATGATGGGGTATATTCATAGTCTCAGGCTGTGCCCCACAGCATTGTGGTAGTGAGGAAAAAGCACATTCAAGCAGCAGTTGCAGGATCTACTAGATAAAGCTGGGCAACATTGATATTGATAAGGGGTGACATAAATACACATATCTAGACAGACATAACAGGCTGAGGACAAACTGGGTCCTCATGGGTTGAGCAACAAGAATAAATGACAGGCTATTCTAGACTTCTGTCTAGCAAATGGCTTGATTTATGGCCAACATATGGTTCAGCAAGAGAGACGGTCACTAAGATCACATGACAAGAGTGGTCAGTATGCAACTCAAGTAGATCTTCTGTTGCGAAAAGGGCACTGGAGTAGAATCAGCAATTGCACAGTTATCACCAGTGAAAGTCTGCCGGCAGCATAAACCACTGGTTGCCACAGTCAGCAGTAAGCAGTGGTTATAGAAGGCTCTAAGGTCACAGAGACCAAGTTAAGACCTGGAAGTCTACTTTTCAGAAAGGACAACCATTCAAGAAATTACTGTGGGCACTAGCACTTCAAGGAAATGGGTAGAGATGAAGAATAGCAGCTCCTCAAAACAGCATGTATGAGGACTATAGAGCAGATATGTGGCCTAGCCATGTTTGGAAATAAGGTACATAACAAAAACTGGTGATGAAATACAGGAAGCCATTGAAAGAAAGGAGTAGAGGAAGAAGTGGGAGTTGGAAAAGATGGACCAGGCTAGGAAGGAATGTTTGACTAACAGCCTGAGAGGAGATGAAGTAGCAAAGAACAAGGCATCAGAGGCACTCTGCCAACTTCTGGTAAGTGACTCCGTGGATGGCGCAAAGAAATTTTCAGGTTGTGAGGCAAAGACAGAAGGATAAAGAAGATGGTCAGACAGCTTTCATAAGGGACATGGCATTAAAGGCAGGTGGAAGGAGTACTTTCAGCAGCTTCTGAATGACGAAAATTCCACAGAGTGTATACTGCCGCAGACATAGCCTACAGTGAGAGAATAGGAAGAGTCAACCCTAGAAGAAGAAAGAACAACACTGAGAAACATGAAGTCAGGGAAAGCAGCAGACTCAGATGAGGTCAAGATGTTGGGTGAGAGGGGGAGAATGGCTTCTTAGGGTACTCCTAGCAGCACAGAGAGACAGAGGTGTATCCCAGATGACTGCAGATTGTGTACTTGTGCCAGTGCTCAGGAACTAAGGGGGCATCCACAACTGTGGGCAGTTAAGAGGCATCAAACTCCTGTCACATTACATGAAAGTTCTGGAGTGGGTGGTTGAAAAACAAATACTCATAGTACTAGAAAGTAAGATAAGGAGATGACCAGTTGAAATTCAGACCAGGATGCATTACAACTGACCCAGTGTTTGCAGTGAGACAGAGGAAAAAGTCCAACTGGGCATTGCTTTACTTGGAGAAAGCATAGCATATGACAAGGACCCAAGAAGTCTGATTTGGCAGTCTTGTGGTGGTTCAGAGTCCAAGAAACATTGATAGAATTAGTGCATGCTATGTACAAGGACCCAATGACTCGAGTACAGACCGTGTTCAATGTCTGAGGAGTTCACGTTGAGAGAGGGTGTGCTTCAGGGTTCAGCTTGTAGCCTAGTGCTGTTCATATTGATGATGGACTACATTAGCAAATAGGTTAGAGGGGACAGAGCAAATTTGCTGCATACAGACAATGTGGCATTGCAGGCTGACTGTCAGCAAGGGATAAGGTAATGAAAATGAGTACAGATAAAGACAGTTGTAATCGCAACAAATGGGGGAAATCAGAAGCTGAGAATTGAGAGAGAAAAAAATAGTATATCAGATTTACAGCTTCAGGTGTCTGGTAGGGGGCGATTTGAGAAGAGAAGTCTGAGTGAAGAGGTCAAAACTAGAATCAGAGGGGCTGCAGCCAACTGGCACAGTGTCAGGTGTAGTATATGACAGAAGAATGTCAAAGAAGCTGAGAAGTAAGGCATGCAAAACTGATGCAACCAGTACAGCTAATAAAGCAACCTGGGCAGTAAAAGGCATTTAAGGAAGCTAGAAGTGACCGAGAGGAAGTGCCTGAGATGGATGGTAGGATGCACACTGTGGGACAGATGAAGAAATGAGAACATAACAGCTGAAGCCAAAGTAGCTGCAGTTGCAAAAATGGTCAGAGAGAACAGATTGTGGTGGTTCACACACGTGCAGAAGACAGTCTGGCGAAGAAGATTTTAGACCGGAGGAAGGCAAGAGTAAGCAAGGTGTCCAGCAAAGAGCTGGATGGATTGTGTGAGAGACCTGCAACAGGCATGAGTGTTAAAGGTAGGAGAGAGCATTATAGAGAGATGGCAACAGTTGACACAACACCCCAACCCCATTTGGACAATGGGGGGGGTGATCTCATGTAGATCTGTTCACTTCCTTTCTAAAAAGACAAATACATATTGCTCCAGGTCTCCTTTGCAAGTAAGCCTGGACATTTAAATGTATTTTCATTCCCTTGGCAATGATCTTCCTTTATGCCTGGATCTATATCCTTCCTCCTGCTAGGTTGGATAGGCTTTTGGTAATCATCCCTTATAACCTAAATGCTACTGCAGCAGTGGAAATGATCAACATGGGGGGGGGGCTTGGCCGGTGGTTGGTTGTTTTTTTTCCCCTAAGCAGGAAACAGGGAAACAACCCATATAGCCTAAAGGCTATTGCAGCAGTGAGGAATTCAAACATCTATAGTTATGGATAAGTGCAGGTTACACAGCTGTAATTTTCCGTATGACCTGGTGTGGTCATCTGTAGGTTTTGGGTGACATTCTGGTTGATTTTGGACCAGCCTCAAACTAACTTACACTCCCTGTGTCTTAAACCACAGCTTAATCCTCAACCCCTTCAAAACTAAAGCCATGGTTTTGGTACCCATAGAAAACTGTGCACTTCACCTAATCCTCTACATATGCTTTTCATATAAATATTCAGGTCTCTGCTAAAAATGTGTTTTTTTTTTCAACCCAGTCAGACTCTACCAGGTTAATACATGTAAATAAATATCTTATCCATATGTTTATGTGTTTTTCTTTCTCCATCTTTACACTTCCTTTTATACTTGGTTTATATGTCTTGGGCACAGTTTTATATATATATATATATATATATATATATATATATATATATATATATTTTCTTTTTTTTATTTTCTTTCTCCATCTGTACACTTGCTTTTATACCTAGTCTATACATCTTACTACTCAGAGTACTACTGTCAACCTGACTACATCAAACTTGTGCACAATCTAACTGTATAAAATTGTGAAAGATGCAATTTTCAAGATGCAACTCTCACCTTTGTATCTTATTCTGTATTTCTTCTTACTTGTGGATTGGCTCATTCTAACTGTAAAGAAATCAAAGATTTTTTTTATTCAATGCATCAAATTTAAATTTTCATACTTATGTACGGTCTGTGTGAATATGACTGCTGTTATACTCCTTATAATTGGTTGTAATTGATTTGTGGAGCTTTTCTCCCCAGGCCTCCACTGAAAATGGAAATGTATCCAGTTGGACTTTCCCGGTCAACAAATGTAAAATAAATATCTCACAACATTTGCAGCACACTCTTTGAAACTACAGAACTTTAGATACCTGGCTGAAGCTGGTGGCTTTTCATCAAAGTTCACAAGGAGTTGGTAACTCTTGTGAAATACCTTGGTATTATGAGTCTATTTTCCTGAGGCAGTTTCTCCTACTACCAATATATGCAGATATACTCAAATAGTTTTCCAATTCAGAGTGTTTACCATTGATCTGGTGTCGCAACTCATCCACCTGGTCTGATCAGCTGATCATTAAATTCTTGGTTACCCAACCCAAGGTGGAACTCCTGCAAATGGTTTAGTGCACTGCAGAAAACCTAGTCAGATCAACTCAAAACATTCTTTATCCTTTGCTCCTTGTCCAGCTCCAGGTCTGTAGCCTGAACTTCTTTATTTGACACCTCCAGGCTATGTAGAGCAATGATCAACTTGTTCCAGCGTAGCTCTAGGTTGACTCTGAACTCCATGAAGTTAGAAGGATGGGCTGAGGAACTGAGCACTAGTAGTAAACATTTATACAAAGTGTCAAAGTTTGAATGCCACAACACCAAACTCAGTTGTTAGTGAAAGTTGCCCCATGAAGGTAAAGTTTGTATTATCTTCTAGTATGACAACCATCTTCTTCTTTCGGCTGTTCCCGTTAGGGGTCGCCACAGCGGATCATCTGTTTCCATTTCTTCCTGTCCTCTGCATCATGCTCTTGCACACCAACCGCCTGCATGTCCTCTCTCACCACATCCATAAACCTTATCTTAGGCCTTGCTCTTTTCCTCTTACCTGGCAGCTCCATCCTTAGCATCCTTTTCCCAGTATACCCAGCATCCCTCCTCAGCACGTCCAAACCAACGCAATCTCGCCTCTCTCTTGCTTTGTCTCCAAACTGTCCAACCTGAGCTGACCCTCTAATATACTGATTCCTAATCCTGTCCATCCTAGTCACACCCAGTGCAAATCTTAACATCTTTAACTCTGCCACATCCAGCTCTGACTCCTACCTTTTTGTCAATGCTACTGTCTCCAACCCTTATAACATAGCTGGTCTCACTACCCTCTTGTAGACCTTCCCTTTCACTCTTATTGGTACCAGTCTGTCACAAATCACTCCTGACACTCTTCTTCACCCATTCCACCCTGCCTGTACGCTCTTCCACACTCACCATTACTCTGAACTGTTGATCCCAAGTACTTAAACTCATCCACCTTTACCAACTGTACTCCCTGCATCCTCACCATTCCTCTACCCTCCCTCTCATTTACACACACATATATTCTGTTTTAGCCCTGCTGACCTTCATTCCTCTCCTCACTAAAGCATATCGCCACCTCTCCAGGGTCTCCTCAACCTGGTCCCTACTCTCACTACATATCAGTGTCATCTGCAAACATCATAGTCCATGGTGCCTCCTGTCTAATCTTATCTGTCAACCTGTCCATCACCACTGCAAATGAGAAAGGGCTCAGAGCTGATCCTTGATGTAATACCACCTCCACCTTAAACGTATCTGTCACTCCCACCGCAGTCCTCACCAATGTCACACTACCCTTGTACATATCCTGTACCACTCTTACATACTTCTCTGCCACTCCCAACTTCCTCATACAATACCACAACTCCTCTCTAGGCACCCTGTCATATGCTTTCTCTAAGTCCACAAAGACAATGAAACTCCTTCTGACCTTCTCTGTATTTCTCCAACAACACTCAAATATTGCATCTGTAGTGCTTTTTCCTGGCATGAAACCATACTGCTGATCACTAATCACCTCCCTTCTTAACCTAGCTTCCACTACTCTTTCCCATAACTTCAAGCTGTGACTGATCAGTTTTATCCCTCTGTAGTTACTGCAGCTCTGCACATCACCCTTATTCTTAAAAATAGGTACCAACACACTTTATCCACTCCTCAGGCATCCTCTGACTTTCCAAAATTTCATTAAACAATCTGGTTAAAAATTCCACTGTCATTTCTCTTAAGCACCTCCATGCTTCCACTGGTATATCATCTGGGCCAACAGCCTTTCCATTCTAAATCCTCTTCATAGCTGTCCTTACTTCCTCCTTGCTAATCTGCTTCACTTCCGGATTCATTATCCCCACATCATCCAACCTTCTCTCTCTCTCATTCTTTTCATTCATCAGCCCTTCAACCCAGCCCCTGAATTTCTAGTATGAGAGTTACACCCTCTGGTACAACACCCTAGACATTCTATCATGTTGCATTACCATTTGTATGGTTCTTGACTTTTTTTGCTGGGCTGTGTTGTCATGCATGTCAGCTACCCATATGTGACAGTTGATAACACTACAGGTAAACACCTTCTATTAATGGTATCTGGCAAGACAAGTCAAGCTGATTACCCCAGGAAAGGTAATACCACTGGAAGAAGGTGGCTCTCTATTTGAGCCAGAGCATATAATAAAGCAGGTGAAATGTGGCTGTACGTTTTGAAAGATTCACAAAAACTAGCACTGAAAACGGTAAATGGGCAAGTTTTCCAGGTAATATCAACCTTTTTATTTTAGCAAAATCTGACTGTTTGAAGTTGGAGTGTTGGCTACAGTAGACTATCCTACCTTGTGCTGGGGTGAGGCATAGTGTACAGTTTAAAAATCTATTGACAAAGATAGACATTTCACACAGAATGTATTCTAATTAGAATGTTTTATTCTTTTTTTTTCTTTTAACAGGGAAGAGCTGGGTTTGTGCAGGCTGGCAGCAATCGTGCCCAAGACTGTGCAAGGGAACCTTTGTTTAAGTATGTCAATGAAGAACGTTTAAAAAGCATAAAGACATACGAAGGTGAGATTGTAACTTGGTTGTTATTTGCTTGAGTGTGGGCCTGATGTATACCTGTGTAGTACTTGTTCAGAGGTATGCCAGTTAAGCAGTGTATCTTCACCACAGTTTGTCATCATCTAGGCTGTTTTTTAAGGCATTTGAAAGTTGCCCTTCAGAAGACAAATTAGCGTTCTGCTTTTTGCTCTTCCAGCATCAGTCAGAAATTGCCCCATATAAATGCAACATTGCCCAGGCATATCTGCCCCCCCCCCCACAGCTTCACAACCAATTAACCGATTGACTGTTTTCTCAATTTCCAAGAAGTTTGCAACTTTCTGACCTATGTTCAGGCCAGTGAATATTTTAACATTGTGATTTTTCATGTGAGAAATTACATGCTGGTTGGTCTTATTTGTGAGAACTATCAGTGTGATTATCATGTCAGTCTCTGATAAGTGTGCTTAGGGCAGGTAATAGGCACCTTAAGAGTTTGTTTTGTTTCCCTTCTTGGAGCTCTGCATCGTATCGTGAATGCTGTTAAGATTTAACAAAGCAGATGAAATAATGAGATTCTAGGCACTGAATTAAGTTGAAAGATGAAAAAAGGTTGAAGGAGAGCAGTTAACATGAAGAGCCTTGGTGGGATATTGGAGCTAATTTCTCTAAAAATGTTGCACATGCCTACAGAGGTAGGCATAGGCAAAGTATGAAAGGTGTAGGGGGAGAACAAGTTTAAAAAGTACTATTTCTGGATGCACTACAAATAAACATTTGAAATCCATTTGAAGTTTTGTAAATCAGTGAAGTTTGCAGCCTTTAAAAATTCTATTTCCTGTTCTATTGCCAATATACTTTTG
>NC_056745.1:737175637-737200600 GCF_019279795.1 Protopterus annectens | reverse complement strand
TGTTTAGGGACAGTAGTCATCTGAAAGTAGTACATTATGATCTCCAGAACCCTAATTTTTCCTTCATGGATGAGACCTGAACACCATTTGTCATGTAAAAGGCAATGAATGACCCCCCCACCCCCCGCAAGTCACAGCAAGTGCGAGTCCCTCTCAGTTTTAAATGTGTAGACAGGGAAGCATTTTACATAATCGAAATACTGAAATCTTGAATGTTATATGGTCGAGACCATATGATCGACATTTCAGTATATCGAATATGTAAAGTTTTAAAAAAATAACACTTTACTTACCTTAAAACGTTACGTGCACACAGAGGCAAGGCTTCTTGTACACTCTGTGTGTACGTAAGGTTATCTTTTTTGTGGTGTTGACAGGAAGTGGGAAATCTCCCGTTTTGCGCCAACGCATACAGCGCAATATGGGAGATTTCCCTTTTCCCCACTGTAGCGCGATCTCGGAGTTGGTATATTTAAGTAGGGGGGGTGGGGGGGCACAACACCCCACATGGGGGGTGCAGTGGGCGAAGCACCCCTGCAAAAGCAATGTTTGACTTTTTTTTTGTATTTCATTTTAGAAGTTAGAGTTACCAAAACTCGATCTTTTTGTCACGACCATAGGAGGTTCGAGATTTTGGGAATTCGATCTTCTAAAGTGAATCCGTAGACAGACATCCTTTGTCTATCACCATCATAAGGGCTGACAGAAATAAAGGACAGTGACAGCATCAAACTTTGAGACTGACAAATTGATTAGTCGGGAAAGGTCTAGAGTGGTTTCCAGGACCCTTTCTTGCTTTGTTAGAATCATAGACCATTACTTTTTCTGGAACCCTCCGTTAAGCATCTCTGTGTCATGTACTTCTCAAACGCATAGTACAGTTGTGTGCAAGTTGCACTTGCCCATAACAGTAGATGTTCAAATGCCTTGCAGCTGCAGTAGCCCTTGGGCTATATGGATGGTTAGGAAACAACAACCAGCCAGCTTCAAAAAAACTCTGGCACTCCCCCAAACACCTTCACACTGACTGCTGATTGGCTAGTCCCAAGGAAGGAGCTCAGCAATCTGATGATTTCTTGGACTTTTTTCCCCCTCCATACAATGAGGGAAAAAGCCTAACCATCCTGAATCTAACAGCCAACAACAACAATAAAACATAATAAATCAGAAACAAATACAACCCTAATTTATGTCCCAGCTGCAACTACATACAAGAGTAGGCAGACAGAGGGTGGGTGCAGTACTGTAACAGTGAGGAATCCGAACATCTAGTGTTATGGGAGAGTGCAACTTATATAACAGTACTATATTCTTACTACTGCAGTAGCCTTTAAGCTATATGGGTTAACCAAAGCCTATGTAACCCGGGAGGAAGAAGGATAGTGGTCATAGCAAAGGCAGTCCTGAATCTAGACAGAGAACCTAGTCTGTAATGCCTTGTAAAGGTATGTACAGATGGCCATGTAAGTTGACTATAGAATGTGTCTAGTGTCTATCCCTTTCCAATATGCCAATGTAGAAGACAGAGTGCTCCTTGATACTGCCCACAACATGTTTACCATTGCGGGTATAATATAAGGTAATAGAGGACAACCATCTAGAAATAGTCTGTTTTAACACAAACAGTCCTCTAAGTCCCAACATAAGAAACAGTGAATCATAGGATTTGGCTCTGTAAAAATAGTACCTAAGCTGCCTATGCAGAGTATGCAGAATCTTTTCTCCCCAGTTTTAAGGATCAGAATAGGAGACTGATGGGCTGATTCAAAGTAAATCCCAAAACAACCTTGAGCATTAATGAGAGATTTTTTTCTTGACACCCTATCCCTATTGGAAAACCAGGTAGGGTTCACTCACCATGAGTGTTTGCAACTCAGATATGCTTCTTGCAGATGTCACAGCAATGAGAACACTTTTCCATGCAATGAACCTCACATCTGCTTGATCTGTAGGTTCAAATGGAGATGTAGTTAACTCTTCCAGCACAAAATTAAGATCCCAGGAAGGAGCAAACTGTACTAAGAACATTGAAGAAAAGTGGAGGATCCACGTACAAACATGCTGAAAACAGCCAGAAGATGTACCTTGACAGAACAGTATGAAAGGCCAGGGGCCAGAACGTTATACAAAAATTTGAGTACAAGTGGTACATAATCCCTGACAGGGCCATGGCCACTGGCTAGGCACAGACTAGAAAATCTCTTCTACTTGTCAATATAAGATTTTCTAATAGCAGGTTTTCTTGCCTTCTTTAGAATCTGCCACACATTCTCTGAAAAGAGGTGCCAGAAAGGTATTACATTCGAATCATCCAGACAGTTGACGACATTATAGCTTGGAAGTATCAAACTCCAGGTCTTGTGAGATTAGGTCCAGTATGTAAGAAAGCTTGCGGCAAATGACCTTGGCAAATTCCACCAGAAGGGAGAACCAATGTTACCCACCCACAAGTATTTTCGGGAGTGTCCTTCTGTCCTAGAGGAGCATTCCCATCAAGAGAATGAATAAGTATTTGTTTTCTAGGCCTGTTTATATTGAGTCCTGGAGCACAATCTTTTGAGCAAGCTGTCTGCTTCTCAAGAAGACAAACTGATCTACTTGAGGTGTTTCCCACAACTTAATAAATTCCTGGAAGATCCCCTCGTTCAATTTTCATTCATGAGGGTCTGTCCTGGCATTGCTAAGCTTGTTTGCCACTATGCTTTGCTCTCATGGAATGGAATATGCTTGTAGAGTTAAAGAATGCTAAAGAACTAACTTTCAAGCTTCAAAAGCTAGCCAGTTCTTTACTCCTTGAAGGCTACGGCCGAGACGTCAGAGGAATAAAGCGTATTTTCTACAGACTTGTGGATCTCTTTGTAGTTTTTTTTACCTTTTCAAAAGCTAGCCTGCCTAGAGGGTGCAATCTTGTCTCCTCTTGCTTATGGATATCCCACATCACTGTGGTCTAGTCTGTAATCACCTGGAAAGGCCTTGGGAACCAAAGATGAAGATTTTATGGCATGGATTACTGCCATTTCTTACATTTGTGTGTTTTGGTCTGTATGAAGACTCCTACAAGTGTTAAACCTTTACTCTGAGGGGAAACGGTCAGCCAAGCAAAATCTGTAGTTACAGCTTGACTTGGATGTTGTTAACAAGAAACATCTATATTAAATTATCACTTATGACATAGGCAATCATACATTTATATAAATGAAAACAAACCATACTGACAATTTTATTTGCAAGCATTATATATCTATCCCGTCAATGTCAAACATTACGTAGCTTATTCAAATCCTGCCTTGTTTTAAACCTCATTCCTTCCCAGCATGCATCACTCCCACAATTCCCATTTTTTTTCCTATGTAATTTGCTCCTACCCTTTTCTGTAGATCCCATTTCTAGTTGTTTCATCTCTGCTTCTACATTCACTTCTACTAGAGCTGGATTAGATTTCAATTTCCATTTTCTAGTAACTGCTTTTTCGGCAGCCACCATGATTAGACTCAGCAAGGTCTTACTATGTCTATGCAATTCCAATTCAGTATCATAGCTCAAGATATCATTGCCTTAGTTATACCAATTTGCTCACCCAGTACTTCTGATAGAACAGTCTGCAGCAAAATTTTGAAGTCTTCCAAATCATTACACTCCCAGAAAATGTTTCATTTACATCTTTCTTCCCCATCACACCTCCAACATTTGCCCTCTACATGAGGAAAAATTCTTTGGAGTCTACTTGGGGTATAAAAATACCTACAAAACACTTCCAAGCAAAGATCCTAAATCTTGTATACTTTGTGGCATATTTGGGAAACACACAACCTCCCATTGTTTCTTTGTGAATTGCTTAATCAATCCCCCTTCCCAATATTTTCTAACCTTGATTCTTATGACGTTCTTCTATTCTCATGTTGCAGAATTGCAAACTCTTGGGTTTTCCTCTCTTGCTACCGGAACATCCGGCCAGTATACAAAAACTTGTAGTTACTGCTAGGTATGCAGGACATCTGACGTTGGCTTAGGGAGCATGGGCCATAAAAGTGATATCTGCACGTACCTTTCCTCAGACCTTCTCTGCCGCCAGTCGAATGTCAGTGTTCCTGCCATCTTTGCTTCGAATTCTAAAAGATAAGTACCCTGTTCTGGTCATTGCGGATTCCTTTGTCACTGCATGCCTGTTAGGGTTACATGCCATCTAAAAAGGGAAAATGCAAGTGTTGACATCAGATCCCGCATAAGGACCCCCCCATGAGCTTTGCCTTTTCTGTCAAGGGTCTACGCACTACCATTTTTCTTGAGGGATCTGTCAGGCGTTCATGCCCCAAACCGTACACAGCCACCTGCATGCTTTGAATATATATTTAGAAAATCAGCATCTTAAAATGCTTGGCTTTAGGGATGAGAGGGTCGTCTGGTCAGCCCATGGAACTACCTAAGGCGGTCAAGGTTTTTAGCCTAGAAGTTGCTACTGCTGCCCCTCCTCCATCCAACGTCCCTCCTGTGGCCTAAGTTCACCTGGAGGAATGCTTGGAGTCTGGTGAAGCAGGTACCCCTCTGGATGCCGCAGAACCTAGAGCAGAAGGCACATCTGGGGAGGGTTCGCAGACATCGCCTCACGATGTTGAGGGGGAACCACAGATTCCTACAGCTGCCCAGACAGGCCTTTCCTCTGCTTCATAGTTCACTGAACATAGGCCTTCCTCAGTGCCTATGCCTAACAGGCCTTCACTGAAAAAGATATCCAAGAACAAGCATCTTGTCCCCTGTCTTGAAAGCCAACCAGTTTGGCAGGCTTTTTCACAGAGCCTATTTAATGCCTTTATGGCCCTGAGGCCTGCCGTGCCTGGATTCACACAGGCCGGTGCTCCTCCTATCAGTCCCAGGCATCAGGTTGAGGATGTCTTCATACCTGAAGCTAAGGATTCCTCAGACCTCTTCTGAGGATTCCCTCTCCTATGTCACCCAGATGCCTTCTCTTCCTGGATATGCTTCTCCAGAGAATGAATCTGTACTGGCAGATTCCTCAGTAGAGGACCTCACCTTTGGGAGACAATTTCCAAAATGAGAGAATTTCTTTTGAGTTCAATTCCTCTGCAATATCTGAGGTACAAAAAAGACATTATGAGCTCCTGCAGAGGTACAAAAAAAACTTTGAGCTCCTGCAGATGGACATCCCTGCTCCTTCTGCAATCTCCCCATTACTACCAGCCTTCTTGGATGCTTTCAATGCTGCCTCAGTTAACCCGGATTCCCAACCGCTTACTCCCAGGAGACCAGACAGGTTCTAACAAGGTCCCTGAAGGGCAAAATTTCTGATCAAATGCCCTGTAGCTGACCATGCCACTGTCTCTGTCTCCGCAGACAAGCCATCCAAATGATTGCTAACTACCTTGCGTCTACTTCAGCCATCTGCCTCTTGATCCTCCTCTAGCCTCCCGTCAAAGTTATTCCTTAACGGAGTACATCTCAGACCCACAGGAGACAGGTCCCCCTCCATGGGATCCAAGTTGCATTCTAGAGAAACTCATTGCTGCCCACTTTGAACCAACTTCCAAGGCATCTCTGAAATATTGTACCTGGAAAACTGTACCTCCTTGTGGCCCTGACTTCAGCCAGGAGTGCGTCAGAACTCCAGGTCCTCATGGCAACACTTCCCTTCCTTGTCTTCCACAAGGATAGAGTGACCCTGAGGACCAACCCCTCCTTTATGCCCAAGGTGGTCAATGAGCTATCCTTAAATTAGGGTATTCACCTGCCCACCTTCTTCCCTCAACCCCAAAATGACAAAGAGAGAGTCTTACATTTCCTTGATGCTCACAGACAAATTTTACCTTCACAAGACTAAGGCCATTAGGAACTCAGACCAAGTATTTGTCTCCTTCCACCCTAGAGTCTTGGGAAAGGCAGTGCTTGGGAAAGGCAGTGACAAAGCAGATCATTTCTGCGTGGATCTCCAAAGCTATATCCTTTTGCTACACATTCCGTGGGAAACCACTTAAATCCAAAATTAAAGCCCACTCTACTACAGCCATGGCTTCATCTGGGGCCCTCTTCAAAGGACTGGACACTGCTTCCATCCTAGAGGCAGCTACTTGGTCATTTGTCCATACCTTCACTAAACACTACAGGATGGATCATGTCTCCAGTTTCAGAGCAGGGTTTGCTAGGGCAATCTTGCATGGCTTGTGGAGAGTAGCTCCATACCACCACCCTCTTCTACCCTGTGAGCTTTGGCACTCACCCACGAGTTTGGAATACTGCAACATGAGAATAGAAAGACAGAATAGTGGTGTAAAATCTTACCATAACCATAGGTGTCCTCTTCCGTGTTGCAGTATTCATTCCCTCCCACCTTACCCCCCCCTTCTCTTCATCTTTACTGTCTCTTGGATGGCACAGAGCCTATACGGCTATCATGGGACTGGGGTCCGACTGGGGCATTCAGTTTTGAGGAAAGGTACGTGCAGATGTCACTTATGGCCCACGCTCCTTAAGCCAACGTCAAGATGTCCTACGTATCTAACATTGACTACAAATTTTTGTACACTGGCCAGATGTTCGGGAAGCAAGAGAGGAAAATCCAAGAATTTGGAAAACTGCAACATGGAAGAACATCTATGAGTATGGTAAGATTTTACACTAATCTTTATCATGAAATATTTTATATGCTATACTAATTATTCCTTTTTAACAGCAGCTTCTGTTGTAGATTTTATTAAAAACTCTACCAATGCTGGTCTTTCACTTAGAATACCGCAAATTTCTTTCTCTCTGCCTATACACTGATATCAATCCTTGAAAGGGAAGGCAATCTCTTGCCTGCAGTCCAATAACTTCTTAGCCTGTTCCCATTTTATCTTTCCGTCTCTATTTGCTCTCAATACCTTGGTTCTTTTGCCAGTTTTATAAAATAAATTCCAGACACTTCTTGCCTATTGTCTGTATCCCTAATTGCAGTCATCCCAATTAGCAGAATCTCCTTTCTCAATTCCCGTGTTGGCTTAATTCTTAAGACTACTTTCTGCTACTTTACGAATATAATATTCTGTATAGTTGTCTCTTCATCCAAAATCCCAGCATCTCCTTGTTTCTTGAACCCTCCCCATTTCATCATCATCCCTTTCCACTTTGAATTTCTGCTATGTATAGGAGCCTTAACTGCTCTAAAGTACCCCATTCAAATAGAGTAATTCCAAACCACCTTGCTCTATTTGAAGAATCAGGTTATCCCATTTGACTCTTGCTATTCTCCTGTTCCAGACAAAATCCTTCAACTCTTTATTGCTACCCACAAGTTCTCCTCTGGTTGATAAAAAAAATGAGCCTGACCTGTGCACAAGACTAAAGGGACTATCCACATCACTAAAACAGAGCTTCCAATTTCTCATTTTTTGTATTATCTTTTGCTTAGTCGCTTCCCACATATCCTCAGCTGCCACATCAGAATCCTTTTTAATCCATACTCCTAAGTACTTCATTTTATTATGTCCCCAAAAATATGGATACTGCTGAACCAATTTGTGTATGGGTACTTAATTTACAGCTATTACCTTTGTTTTAGCTTCATTTATTTTAAGATTTGAAACCATCTCAAAATATTCCACAGCACTGAAGTCTCTTTTCTGGTTTTATCAGGTATAAAATACCATCTGCAAATACAGCCAGCTTTTCTTGACTATCATATCAATTATATCCTTGAATTTCTGAGTCCCTTTTTTTTTTTTGCCATTGGTTCTAAATATAATACAAATAAAGGGGAAAGAGGACACCTCTGGTTCCTCTGCTCAAACAAATTATCAGAGAGGAACCCACCCACTTTCATTTTTGCCTCTGATTCACCAAATATCCTCCTAATCAGCCTTATAATTTTATCAGGGAATGCAAATGTGTCCATTGTCCTGCTTATAAACTCCCAACTTACTCTATCAAATGCCTTCTCTGCACCAAGACCCACGAACAACAGTGGTATTTTCTTAAATTCTGATTCCCTCTGGATCAGTGTTCTGTTAATAGTCAAATGTTAGCCCTCCTTCCAGAAAACCACACTGATTCGTATCTATCAATTTTGGCATCACCTTTGCAATTCTTTTAGCCATTATAGACATACACTTTATAGTCATGATTTAGGATTGACAAGGGCCTGTATGAAGCTGGATCTGCTGGGTCTTTACCCTCTACAGCCCTTACCGCTTTTTTTCCTGGATGTTGGTACTTCTCCTCCTCTTAAAACACTTAAAAAATCTTCCAAATCTTTATATTTTTTTTTCCTTCCTAGCTTCCAAACTTCCACAGGAACACCATCTACTCCTGGGTCTTTCTTGTGGATTGATTATGCATCATCATTTTTATCTTACCTCCTTTTATCCTGTTAGTAACCTGAGCCTCATCTACCTCTAACCTTGGCATATTTAATTCTTTCATAAAAATTTCCATTTGCACCTCTTCTTAATTTCCAACTTTCTCTGCTTTATACAGACTTTCATAACATTTCTGAAATATTTCTAGTACCGCTACAGGATTTCTTGTTATCTTCTTTGTTATAGGCTCCCCAAACCTGGCGATAACCCCTTCCACTTTTGATGCCAGAGTCATTGTGCTAAATGTTTTTGTGCTCTGGAGTGATTACCAAAAAAAGCAGTCTTTCTAGACTCATGCACATTATCGAGGTAATCCCTTATTTTCTGTTTAGCGTTCTGTAACTGTTCCTCTTGTTCTGAGAGATTCACCCTATTCTGCAATACTTTAACCCTTTGAATCCCTCTAAATAATTCTTACTTCTTAACCATTTCCCTCAAATTCCATCCTACTTTTAAACTCCACTTTAGTTTTATCACACTCCCTAGCTGTATTTTCAGAAAAAAATCTATCTTTTCTAATAACCATTCCTTAAATTCTTCTCTTTTCAATAGATAGGGGGTAAAGCGCCAGCGCCTGTTTTTATTTCATTACCCTGCATTTTTATTTTAGTTATTATTGGTGCGTGACCTGAAATAGTTATTGAATGCATCTCAACTTTTAATTAAATGCACATGCTCTTCTGAAATATAAGTTCTGTGTAGCCTATCCCAGTTTTTGTATCATCTTCCATATCAAATATTTCTTCATAAATTTGTTCAAAATCCCTCCTTTGTTGCATTTTCCCTTCTGTGCCCTCCAGATACATCTTCACTGCAGCAAATTAAATTCCAGTCTCCACCTACAAAGAATACTCCCTACTGAAAGCTGGTTTCTCCCAGAATTTTCTTAAGCTCCATTATGGCAGTTTTAGGTGAAATATAAATACATGCCAGTAGTTCTAGTTTGCCCCAGGTATTCCACTGAATAACAGTCCTGAAAACATTTTTATTTATTTATTATTATTATTTTTTTATCAAATTCACATGCTCAGTTCTTTCCAAATGTGTCTCCTGCCTGTAGCACAGCTATTTGTACGCTACATTTCTAATATAGTTCATTATGCCTTAATTCATTACACCTTTTTTTATATACCTGGGAGACCCTTCACATTTAAATACAGAAAGTGTTACTTTGTTAAAATATTATACCCACTTTTTATGTGTACCAGTTTAAGTGTCTAATCCACCTTTTGTGTTACATGCATACACTGTTTGGCAGGTTTAGCTTTTGTACAGTTTCTTGTTATACACATTTGGGCCTATGTTACATCTTACAAAACTTTTATTGAAAGTCCTTAAACAAAAAACAAGCACCCCTCCAATACACCCCTAACACCTATTAACTGAATCCTAACACACAAAACAATGTACATCTTCACATACTAAAGGTTTACCCTCCTAATAGGAACAACTGTTCTAGACTGACAGCCACATTCATAGACCTGGGCTAACCTAAAAGGAACGTTATGTATGCTAATGCATGGTACAGCCTGTGCTTCTACTAAGTGCTGTCTTGGTTTTGTTTTATTCCTTATTGCTCTCCCAGACTGGGAAAACTCGAATGCTTTCTGGAAAAAAATCTCTTAGCCATTGAAAGAAAGCCAATGAAAGAAATAGTATTATATTTCTACTGATCTTTATCAAAATGTCTCCATGGAGACATGGGAACCAGATAAATAACTGCTTGTAGAAGCAACTCTCTATTTGCTAGAGGAAAACTTATACTCAAAGTTCATTTTCATTTACTTGCTTTCTCTCAAAACATGTTACTATATCAAGCCACGGGGTCTATATTAGAACACCGAACATTCAAAATGTAGAGTGTTATAATATCGAACCCTAACAATCGAAAATACCAAACATCAAACGTTCAGAACAGCGAATATTTTCCTAGGGAAAAAATTTGCTGTTCCAAAACACACACACAACACAAGCACACCAAACAAACACCAATCCACACAAATACACCTAAAATCTTACACCTAACCCTAAACTAAACTACACACACCGTGGGCGATCTCTACCAACCGCTTTAGTGGCAACACACATTCCGGGAGAGTCCAGTATTCTAGTGGTGAGGCTCAGCCAACTCTTACTGATGCCTCACAAGTGGTCTCTGAACCAATCCACAACAAACATGATCTGCCAGAAATGGGGTCAACCCTGCTGCAACCTCTGCATCCCCTCTCAACACCAACTGCAGCGGGTATTTTGCCTTAATCCCGCTTTGGGAACCATCCCCAAGGGATTCTGTAGTCCATGCTTGGCCTCCTGATTACTCGGTGTGTCTCCGTCATTGCCCCTAATTCCAGAGTTTTTGCAGAAGGCATGCAGGTTGACTAGGAATGTTATCCTCATTGCCCACTTCTGGCCTTGACAAGTCTGGTTCACCTATCTTGGTCTTATCTGATTTGCCCGCCTGTGACACTAGATCCAGCTCAGAATCTTTTATCTCACCCCTTGGGGGCACCCTCACCCGGACATTCAAGGCCTAAAACTAACTGCATGGTTTCTCCAATTCCAGTGATGGCCAGACATCCCAGGCTTTCGTCTACTGTCCAGATCTTGATTTCTGCCCACAAACACTCCTCCAGGAAAATTTATAAGAGTAAGTGGAAAAAGGTTTTCCATGTGGGCCCAACAAAAACAGATAGACCCCTTTATGGCCCCCATCCCTATGGTGTTGGATTTTTTGGCTTCCCTTTTTAACAATGGGGAAAGTTAAAAAAGTTCAGTTAGCTATGATGTCCAACTTTCACTTATGGTAGGACTCTTCTTCATTAGCTTCATCAAAACTTTGTAAAGTTTTCCTTACGAGTATCTTTCTACTTCATCCACTCACTAAGGATCCTACTCCTCTTAGGATTTGACTGTTATGTTGCAGGCTCTGGGCTGCCCCCTTTCGAGCCATCAGCCACAGTACATTTAAAGTTTTTCTTATGGAAGACGCTTTTTTTGGTGGCCATTACTTCAGCAGGACAAGTGAGTTACAACACAGGCCCTTTCCTCCAACTTCCTGTATTTAATTTTTCACAAAGAGGGTAACCTTGAGCACCAATGTTCTTTGTGTTCTTCAAACTCACTCTCCGACAGCAGAAGTAGTACTACGGGCATTGGGGTCTATGGCAGCCACAATCAATCTTCTACCCTTGGCGCATCTTCACATGCGGATTCTTCAATGGACGCTTTCCGTACAATGGTCCCAGTTAGGTCTACCGTTCTCATCCTGTTTGAATCTCCCAACTGTGCAGGGAGTCTCTTCAGTGGTGGATGCATTCCCCAGACCTGGTACAGGGATGTCCCTTTCTCCCATCATTCCCCAAGGCCACGGTGACCACGGACACCTCCCTGTGTTAGGGGGGAGGACAGTCCAAGGCACATGGTTCCCATCCAAGACCAGTTTGCATATCAACGTCCTGGAGATGAGGGCGGTGCTTCTCGAGTTGCAGGCTGTCCATGCCCATCTTCCCTTAGGGATAATTGCTATCCAGACAGACATGTCGGTGGTCTGGTATATCAACAGACAGAGGAGAACCAGGCCACCGACATGTCTGTCTGGATAGCAATTATCCAGACAGACATGTCGGTGGTCTGGTTCTCCTCTGTCTGTTGATATACCAGACCACAGACATGTCTGTCTGGATAGCAATTATCCAGACAGACATGTCGGTGGTCTGGTATATCAACAGACAGAGGAGAACCAGATCTTACCCCCTTTGTTGCAAAGACATGAGAGTGTGGGAATGAGTGATCTCCACTGGCCATTTTCTGATGGCAGTGCACATTCCAGGATGGTCCAGCATTCTTGCGGACAGGCTCAGCAGATCTATCCTGATTACTTACAAGTGGTCTCTGAATCCTTCAGTAGTGGAACAGATCTTTCACAAGTGGGGTCAGCCTTGCTGTGATCCTCTTACATCTCCTTCCAATGTGAAATGCAGCAAGTTCTTCTCTCTGAAACCCCCTCAGGGAGAAGCCTCTAGAGATGCTCTAATCCATGCATGGCCTCCAGGTCTTCTGTACACTTATCCTCCTCTTCCCTTGATACCAAAGTGTCTTCAGAAAGCTCGCAGGCTGAGGAGTTTTGTAATCCTCATTTCCCCATTCTGGCCTCGCCAAGTCTAGTTTCCCCCTCTGTGGTCTCATCTGGTGGCTCCATCATGGACATTGAAATCCAGTTCCGGATATCATTTCTCACCATCAGGAATTCCCCATCCAGACCTGGACAGTCTAAAGCTTACTGCTTGGTTACTCCAGTTCCCATGATTATCAGGATTCCTGGTTTATCTTCTCCCGTTAAAAGAATTCTGCTGGTGGCTCGTAAGTCTTTCACTAGGAAGGTATACTATAGCAAGTGGAAACGTTTTTCTATATGGACTTCGCAGTGTGCATTAGATCCTTTTACTGCTTCAGTTTCTGCAGTGTTGGAATTCTTATTGGGGATTTTTCAACAAGGTGCCAGTTTGTCCACAGTCAAATTTCAGCTGGCTGCAATTTCCACTTTTCATGTGAGGGAATATATGGCTTCCTTGGCATCTAAGCTTTTCAAGACCTTCCTTAAAGGTACCTTTCTTCTCAGACCCCCCCGGTGAAGGGACCTGCTCCTCCGTGGGATCTTACATTAGTGCTTCAGGCTTTAGTTTCGCCCCCCTTTGAACCTGCAGCTTCGGTGGATTTGCAATTTCTGTCATGGAAGACTGCATTCATAGTTGCCATTATTTCTGCCAGGAGAGCGTCGGAACTTCAAGCACTATGTTTCAAGGTCTCTTGTATGATTTTTCATAAGGACAGTGTCTTTGCCTACTAACCCTTCTTTTCTTCCCAAAGTAGCTTCAGAGGCCAGCATTACTCAATCTCCCGGTCTTCTTTCCAAATTTTCAGAATAAGGGAGAATATAAATTGCATTTGTTGGATGTGCATAGACAGTTAAGTTTCTATCTGCACAGGACAAAAGCATTTCGTAAATCTGACCAACTTTTCTTTTCTTATTCCAATCCCTTTTTAGGGAAATCAATATCCAAAGTTACTATTGCCCATTGGATTTCCCAATGTATTATTTGGGCGTATTCTGTCAGGGGGATTTCCCCGCCAGGTCAGGTAAAAGCACATTCTGCCAGATCTATGGCCACTGCAGTGGCTTTTTGGTCCAGAGTTTTGTTGGATGATGTTTGTTCTGCAGCTACTTGGTCCTCATCTCATACCATCATTTCACATTATAAATTGGACATCATGTCCAGGAACAGGACATCCTTTGGCTCCAGCATGCTCCGGAATATCATTCCATGAGGGCCTCCCAGATGCATTGTAGCTGGGGACTGGGGACACAGGTTGAACAACAAATGAAGACCACTGCTTCAGATAAAGAAATTATGTACTCACCATAATGTACCATCTGAGTAGTTCTTAATTTGTCTTCAGCCATCCCTCCCTCCTTCCCCCGGCCTTGTATGAACTGTTGTTGGGTATATAAATATAGAAGTTGGACACCTTTGGGGATGTCCTTTGTTCTGCTCTTTGTTCAAAAAAATCTTTTTCTGGTAGTGACAAGGGTCTTGTTGGGTCTGTGTGAATAATGGATTAGGTAGCAAACTCAGTCTGAAGGGAGGAAGGAAACAGGGGCATTATGGGGAAGAGCTTTGAGCTCAGATCAGATGCTGGATATGAGGCTGAGGCAGATACGGATCTGTAACCCACAGGATGAAGACAAATGAACTACTCAGATGGAACGTTGTGGTGAGTACATAACTTTTTCATGTTCTCTTCAGACACTAGAAGAGGTAAAGCAATTACTAGGATCTCCTTGGGCAAGATGGTTAAAAGGCTGTATTTCTTTTGTTTATTCTACTAAGAACATCCCTGTACCGGGTTAGGTTAAGGTTTACTCTAAAAGGTCTGTGGCAACTTCTCATGGCTTTTGGTCAAGAGTGTTTAATAACATTTGTGCAGTGGCTACATGGTCTAATCCTTACACATTCATTACTGTTTATAAATTGGACAGCATTTCCAGGAATGGGCCTTCTTTTGGCTCTGCTGGGCTCCAGAATATCCTTCCATGAGGGCTACCCAGGGTTCCTGTAAATAGGGACTCTGTCCCACACGTTAATGAACAAATGAAGATGACAACATCAGATAAAGAAGTTGTGCTCTTACCATAATGTTCCATCTGTGTTGTCTGTCTTTATTCTTCGTTAACCTTCCACCCCTCCTTCCCCCAGTCTTGTATTTCAAGTGATCTGATTCAGCATATACTTCTCAGAAGTACAGGCAAACACAGGAGGACTATGGCTAACCATGCTTTGGAACAGAATTCCTAACTACATTAGGCAGAGCCCCTCACTAACACTCTTCAAGAGAAACCTTGATGAGTGGATGGGTAACAGAAAATACACCCTTGGGATCACTTGATTGGGTCTTCTTGACAGAGGCTCAGTTGATTAATCAATGGGGTGGCGAAAGCGGACACATTCTGGCTAGGCTTATAAATGCCCTCGGGCAGATAGCCTAGTACCTACCTATGAACCTATATGTTCATGGAGCTACTGTTCCTGTTTTTGTTTCCTGTTCTGCTATTTGATACTTTATTTGTAGCAGACAAGGGGATATGTAGTGATAGCAAACTCTGTTGGAGTTATTTTGGGGGAAAGAGGCATTGTTGGTAGGGAGGAGGAGCTCCAGCTTCGAATCTCAGTCTAGTGAGGCGGCGGAGTCAGTTCCGTGGGTCAGAATAGAGACCCTGAGGTTAATGAAGATAAGACAACACAGATGGAATGTTATGGTAAGAGCATAACTTATTTTTCAAGAAGGGTTCATTTGGCACTGGATGTGAAAACCTTTCAGGGGAGTTCTTCCCCACTCTCTGTAGAAGTCGGAACCAGTACCATTAAACAAAAGGAGCAAAGGCTTCTATTCCAGAATGTTTCTGGTTAGTAAGTCTTCTTGGAGACCAATTCTAGACTTTTTCTTTATATATCTGTATGTCAAAATTCCATAATTCAAGATAATGACCCTTCAGTCTCTTACCTTTCATTCTCCACGGAGGCCTTACGGTAACATTGGAATTAAAAGACGCATCCCATCACATTCCCACAGCCAAAGGCTTCAGGAATTCTCAGATTTTCTGTGTCTGGGTTACACTATCAATTCTCTACCCTTTGGGTTATTTTTGCTCCAGTGGTGTTTACAATGGGTCTAGCTCCAGTCATAGCTCATTGCAGACTGGATGGCATTCACATGGTTCCTTATTTAGACCATTTACTTGTCTTCAAGAGTCCTTAACACTCGTTTCTTCTTTTCTCTTCTGACTAATCTTTGATTCCAGGTAAACCATTAAAAAATCCTCCTCGACTATCACATAGGGTCATCTTTCTGGAAGGTCAGAGACACTGCAGCAAAAGACCTTTTTTGATGCAGGAGAAGGTGGATTTTTATCTAGCTACCATATTTCAGCCAGAGTGTTTCTCAGGATTCTGTGTTTCAAGCAGTCTATGATACGTGTGATTCCACTTACATGGTTACACGAGAAAAATTCATTGGTATCTAAATAACGTGGACCAAAAAATTGCATCTTCTGGATGTTCAGATACCAATCTTGGGCTTTGTTAAAAAAAAATGGACCTGCACTGGTGGAGATAGTGGACACAAGCAAGTGCAAGTCTCCCCTTTTCTCCTCAACATCCAAGTCAAGCTGAGGACTTCCAAGATGGCTACACATTGAGTAACAGCTTAATTCCAGCTCCCCAGTGTGAAAACAAACTCAGAAGAGATAGACAGTAAACTCATATTTTGAAGTAAATTTCAGTAACTGGCTAGTAAATGCACTGTCAGAATGCCCACAAAAATGAAATTCAGAGAACCTGAAAGAAAATTAATTGCAAAAGGTGAGGAAAAAACACTGACTGGGAAGAATTCTGCAGCTGTTCAGCAAAAAAGCAGTGCAAGCTACAGCTTTGGTGCAAGACATGACTTCCAGTAATCTAGAGGAAAAAATAAGTCAAATGTACGCAGAACTGATTCAAATAAAAATAAAAAAAAAACACTGAAGGAGTATATGAACTCAAATAATAAAGGGCTAGAAAAATGGAAGAAGCTTTAAACAGATATTTAGATGAGGTGATAAAACTGAAAAAATCAGAGGTTGAAATGAAGAAATGGCTGGTCAAATATAAGACTGCTCAAAAAGAGATATTTCAAAAAATAATAGAATTAGTGGACAGAGCATAGACAGAAAACCTGAGATTTTCTGCTCTACCAGAGAAATTGGAAGGAACAGACCATTAATTTTATGAAGGCACAAATAAGCAATTGGGCTGGTAATTCTAAGGGCACATTGTGTTTGTGCTCCAAACCTGGCTGTGAGAAAGCAACCTAGACCTTTAAATATAAAGATGCAATCCTACCAGCAGGAGTTGATTCTGACAAAACTGTGACAGAAGGTCAAAGTACTAAAAGTGGGAGTCAGTAGAGTGCTTGTAGAAAATGATTACTCACTGTACACCATGCAGAAGAGGAGTAAGTTTAGTCCACTAATCATGGAATGTTGAGAAGCAGGCGTGAGGTTCAAGCTGCTGTGCACAGCTATTTTCAGAATATTCATTTTTTGATGCAGAGCATGCTAAGGAGGATATACAAAAGTTTGTACACCGAAAAGTGAGCTATGAAACAAAAGGAGATTCTGCGTCTTGTTTTTCTGGTAGCAGACCACAGAGGGACTTTGCCAATGAAACCTTTTCTAATGTTTCAATGGAAAATGCTTGAGCGACAGAAAAAAGCAAACAGGTTAACTAGAAGAACCAGGAGTATGTTGGAAATGAAGCAAAGACTGGATTTGAGAGATATCAACAAAAATAAAACCAACAACTCTGAAATTAACACACAAACATAGGATTACAAAACATTAATTGTATTTGTGAAACATGACAGAATAAGAAAACCTGGAAGTATTTTACTCTTTTGACTTGGTGAAACCTGTTGGGGGCTCTAAAGCATATGCCGTATTTCATGCCATTAATGTTTAGAAGAACATTTGAGGGGAGAGAAAGGAAAGAGTTAGTTGTAAGTAAACAAAATTTTGTTTTTAAGAGTACTATTTTTATAATGCATGCTAAGTTGTCTCAGTTATTTGAGTGGAATGAGGATACTAAAGTAAACAGGTGCCCCTGTTTTTTTTTTTTCCTCTTTCTTTCTCCTTGTTGAGAAATATAGGCACTGCAGCTTAAAAAAAAGAAAAGTCTGGTCAAAAGAGCATGATACAGGAAAAATCAATGTTTTTTTTTTCACTATTGTGTAGGGAAATGACTGGATTAATGCCCTTGGCTTGGGGTCTATATTAGAACACCCAACATTTAAAATGTCAAGTGTTCTAATATCGACCCATTTTCAGTGAACGCTGAAAATATTGAAGCAGAAAACGGAATTCTTTCCTAAGGAAAGAATTTGGTTGTCCATTTCTGTTGCTTCGGTATTTTCAGTGCTCTGTTGGAAAGTTACGAGTCGGTTTCAGGAAAGTGTGCGATTGAGTGCAGGTTAGCTATGTGTGCGATTGTGTGGACATGAGGGTTAAGTGAGTTAGGCCGTGGGATAGGTATGTGTGCGATTGTGTGGACATGAGTTAGGGCGGGTTAGGTGAGTGTGTGGTAGTGACGGACCTTAGGGTTAGGGTTTGGGTTAAGGTAAGTGGATAGTGGCCACACACTCAGTTTCTCGACACAGGAGGCAAGACCTGGTTCTTCCCTGTTTGTTGATGTACCAGATCACTAACATTGTCCATCTGTACTGCAATAGTCCCTACAGGAAGAAAGCTGTGTAGATATTGCAGTCAAAAGAACTGCTCTCATCTCTAGGACACTGATATACAAGTTGGTCTTCTGGGATGTCCATGTGCCTTGAACAATCCGACCTAGATATTTCCCCACCACCACATCTGGGAGGCATCCCCAGTCAACATGGCATTTGGAGAAGAAAAAAATACAAGGCTGCCCTTGAGTAATGTCTGCAAAGTGAAGTCACCATAACAGGGATTCTTTGCATGCTTGGGAAACTTTGATGGGAAGGCTTAGAGAATTTCTGCATAAGGAACATTGTACTGCTAACATCCACTGTAAGATTTTCAAGTGAAGATGCACTGTGGGAAAGAGACATCATGGCTGCCATAGAGCAGAGAGTTCAGAGAACCAAACTCGCTGGGTGTTTGGCAGTGCTAGAATTGGTTTGATATGAAGGTGCAGGCTTGATACTTGACCCACTGTTAGATAAGCCCGAGAAACTGGTGTAAAGTCATGCTCCTATGAAATGTATTACTTGAACTGGTTCCAACTAGGATTTCTCCAAATTAAGGGTTATGCCAAGGTGTGGAGCAAGCTGTAAAAGGTAATTCCTGGCCTGAATAAGATGATGCCTGGTTGGAGCGGATAAGAACCAGTCATCTAGATTGGGAAATATGTGGAATTCCTACAGCCTGAGATGAGGTACACCACCACCAAGCATTTGGTAAACATCCTGGGGGGCTGTGGTGAGACCAAATGGGAGTGATCTGAAGGGAAAATGACTGGCTCCCAGCCTGAAATGAAGAAACCTTCTGGAGCACCTGCCCATCTTGATGTGGTAGTAGGCATCCATCAGGTCTATTGCGCACATCCAGTCATTCATTCTCAGTAGAGGTAGGATGGAATGAACTGTAACCATACTGAACTTCTTGTTTACCAATTTTTTTCAGGGATGTCAGGTCCAGAATGGGCCTTAGGTCCCTTGTCTTTTTGGGAACTAAAAAGAACCTTGAGTAAACACCAATTCGAGTTGATCAGGAGGGACCTCCTGGATGACTCCTTTTTGCAGCAATTTTGCAATTTCTGTGGCTGCACCCTCCCTCTGATTGGGAGGTACATCAGCGAGGACAGATTTTTGTCTTTGTGTCTCTAAAAAGGGAATGGAGCATCCTCTGGATATGATCCTTAGCATCCAATGATCATTTGTGATGGTTTTCCAGGCTTTGGGGTGCAAGGAAAAGTGGCCCCCGACTGCCTCCAGAGGAAGAAAGTCAGGCAACCATTCAGCAGCGTTGAAAGGGTCTGTCCAAGGAGGACTCTTGAGACCCCTGTGTTGTCTGGCCCCCCCTTACCCAAATGGGTTCATCTACCATTTTGGTTATTTTCCACTCTGCCTCTGGAGGAAATTTCTCCCTGAGAATCCTGGAAAGAACCCTGTGATTTCTTGAACCACATCTTTTTACTCCCACTCTGTGCCTGCAGCAGGACCTTTGTGGGGTGGAAAAGTGGATCCCAATGGTAGACAGGGTCTTCTCATCTTTCGTGGGAGTGTGCATCTCAACTAGTGAGCCAAACAAGGTTGATCCATCAAAAGGCACATTGAAGAAGGATGCCTTGAAAGGTTCCACAAAGTCACACAGCCGCATCCAGGGATGAATACCTTATGGCAATGCTGGAAATGGCTACCCTTGAGGTACCCTCTGCTGCATGGGATATCAGCCTCATAGATGCGTTAGTTCTGGAGAAGACCTTCTGCTCCTCTGCAGACATGGATCCCAGGCTGCAACTAGACAGTTCATTGACACTGGATCCACCTCGAACACCTATAAGTCTATTGCTAAAGGAGAATGTAGAGAGCCAGTTTTTGAGACAGGTTTTCACAGATTGGGATAGGAGGAGGTGGTGGGTGAGAATGCTGGCACACTCATTCTGATTTGGAGGTCATTATGAAAAAATTTATATTTCTTATTGATCTCCTCCTGCCATCTTTTTTTGTTCCCAGTTTGTTCTGAAAAGGCAATGACTGCTTATTTTGTTTTACAGACATGTAAGGGCATCTAGGAAATTTGTAAAGGGGCCTGAAACAACTTAGAAACTTCCCAAATTATTTTCCCTGCGTCATTACATTATTTGAAACCTTGAGTAACAGATGGGCCAAATAAAACATCATCCAAAACTAAATTCAAAATTTTAGACTTTCTTGCAATAAAAAAAAAAAATCCTCAAAACAATAGCAGAGGTCCACGACAGTATCTGCACAATCACACATTTCTTAAAGCATTTTTAGATGACTGAGACATGCTGGAAATAATGGAAAGAGGTAAGCACTACTTTCAGGGGAAGAGTGGTGGGTAGATTTATCAAACTGTCTATACAGAAAAAGCAAAAACTTCCACTTATGGATTAGATTACTAAGAATTCTATATGCTGAATTGGAAGAAGAAAATTCTCGCAGCGAATATGTTGAAAATCTTCCCCTCTATGGTTGGATGATCCCTGAAGCTTGTTGCCTACTTGCAGAGGCATCAAGACAACTGCGATAGTCCATGAAATATACATATCTATACACGTTAATGTATACATATTCAACATGCAGAAATAAATGGCACCATGTTGACAAACCCATTTATTGAAAAATCAACTTAATGAATTCACACAAAGCAAAGAAAGCATCTGTCATTACAATAATTTTCCTTCACAAATAGCTTCAAAAATTCTTTCAATAAAATATATATGTTTGAAAAGTTTTCTTTCATGCCAATGTCGCACGTCAGTCTTCTTTTGCAGGTAGTATAGATACAGTTTATGGTTTCTGGCTAGTGCACAGGCACAAATAAAAAGGTTCTTTATTAACACAGAATCATACGTACAAAGCATACGAAGATAAAGAACCAAACAAAATGTCTGACAAGAATGAGCTGGGTGTGTGGGGCTTGCCCTTCTAAATCAAAGTGATGACACAAGAACAGATACTCTGACCACGGACAACAGAGAACTTTGAAGAACTATGACAAGACAGGTTTGCAGCAGGAAACAAATCACAGCTGATACATGCTGCAAGAGGGCCCCTTGAAGTAAGACCATAGACTTCCACTCTTGCAATGAAATGCCTTAAATTAATGTTTTACATTACTTTCAAAACATATACACAGTTTCTAAAAGAGAGAAAAATGGAAACTAAGGCAAAATCTAAAGGCAAAATTTAACTTTTTCATTTGTACTTATTTCCTTATTTTTTATACCAATTACCTGTTGATTCATCAGTAGTGGTACACCATTATAAATGGAAATCTGCAGTGAGTTTACACATTTTTATCTTACCCCACATTTCTTTTGCCTGGCAACATAGCCTTTGTAATCAATGTTGTTCCTGCGTTCCTGAAGGTAAAACTGGACCCAGTTATGGAATCCCATCATTTCTTTTCCACGTTTCGTTTCTCCCACAAAGACATGTTCAAAACCACAAGAATCTCCCCTACAATGACATAGCACAAGAACAAAATTATGCAATAATTTAGACTTGAGGTTAAATCCAAAGTAGCAGTCACTCTAGATAGCTCACTGATTTTGCAATCTCCTGCATGACAAAATAATTCAGTTTACAACAATCTTCTCAACAAGTGAAAGGTAGATACACGACACTAAATCTGCATGCAAACTTAGCTGCAAAGGGGTTACTGCCACACAAACCACTGGCTTCAGAATGTTATTCTTAAGTGGTAAGACTGTGCAGAAAAGGTGGGTTATTGTGTAAAGTATACCACAGTGGAATCTGCGAAAGGAGAAACAGAAGCACTGAGAAATTCATGGAGCCATCTACAAAAAAAACAAAACAAAAACTGAATATACTGACCAATCACAGAGAGGAAAGAAGTTGGTACTGAACCCATTAAAATACCTGTTAGGAAGAAAAAGTGATAACAGTAGTAGATTTTTGCATTCCCGAAATAGAATGCAGATGTTGACAAAGACCTGAAGTACAAGTCAGAAAATTCTAGAAGCACTAAAGCAGATTCCCTTATGCAAGTAATGGCAAAACTCAAGTGTAAAAGCAACTAGTTTTAAGAGGTTGTATCAAAGACAACTGTTGAGGAAATGGTGGGAATTCTGAGGTTCCAGTACTACAGAAGCAGTGAACAGTCCCCACATAGCATCAATTCTTGACTAGAAAGTAGTCTACTGAATAACAAAACACATAAGAACGGCCAACCTGAATTAATATGCTCTTTCAGCTTTATAAACATACTGCCTATAGCAGGTGCCCAAAGAAATGGACAAAAACTTCTAAACAAGCCTTTGGGGATCAGAGTCCATACACCATGCCACAAAACTTACCCATATGTACTGAACCTCCAGGCAATGCGGTTCTGTGAACTGATAAGCTGGTAAGGGTAAACTAAAACACATCCTTGAAGGTGCATTTCTGACCTTCTTCTTGAGGCACTCTAGGCCTTGGACCATCACCTTTTACAGACTTCCAGTAGCAAGACCATAAAAATTCTGATAACAGATGTAAGCTGGAACAACTGAACCACTTCTCAACATGTGCAGTTTGATGGCACATGCTGACACCATCCTAGGCACAAATCTCTTAATCAAGTGAATGGCTTCCTTCAAAGTCAAGCAGCTTTTGTAGGTATAGATCTGTCTGCAGTAAGAATGGGCTAGGTTCTCACAGAATTTATGAAGGATGGTTGTCTGTACAATTTGGCTGTCTGGCAAATCCTGTTGCACTTTAATTTTTCTCTGACAGACTATATAAAGGCATGAGCTATGATGAATGCTACTTTGACATTTTTAAAATGTAAAAGAATTTTAATACCAAGCCTACTGCCTTGGAATGGACCACAATTAATTCCAGAATGTTGTTTTTTGTTGCAGTATCTCTGGGGCCATATAGTCAGTTTAAGGATTGCGGGATCCTTCTCTTAAGAACCTTTGAGTCTGTATAACAGATTACATTGTCTAGGAAGAATAACAGGAAGTTTACAGTGTTGGATAAATACTTCATCTTCTCCAACATTTGAAGTTAAATTGACTGTATTCTTCTGGAACAAGGTTGTTCTTCTTTCGGCTTTTCCCAGTTAGGGGTCGCCACAGTGTAACTCCGGTCCGCTGACTGGCAGTAGATTTTTACAGTGCCAAGGTGCCAGCTCGCCACCCAACCTTCAAAGAAAGAACGCCCATTCACGCATGTCTTTCGAACGCCACTCTACTGCAGGGAGGACATGCATGTACTAATTTAATTCCTTCTTAAAAGTTTGCATTTGCAGAGTTTTAAAAGGGATATGATTCTTAATGATGTACAAAGCAGGATGAACCTAGATCAGTGTGTCATCCTTCAAGCACTAGAGTTACCTATTCTTCTATTAAACTACCAGGTCTTGTGAGAAGTCATCACTAGACGCCAGAACATTAAGGGCAAAAGCAAAACACTAAGGTACCAAGCAACAACTATTAGGGAGCAATTATGCAGTAATTATCAAATATAACTCAGAGGGTCAGTCAAGGCTGCTAATTTGCCAAGAAGAGCAAATACTTCATCATAAACCATAAAGTATGAAAGCACCCCCCCCCCCCCCCGTCACTGCTGACACACAATAATCTGGATTTTAGTTTTTGTTTTAATGCTACTCCAAATGAAGAATATGATCATCTTATCTCAGACAGCCACTTAGGTTTGTTTACAGCTGGAACAAGCCTTAACATATACATGCACATCGGAAGGAACATATACTGAAGCCTACTGATCTTGTTCATTAACACAGCAAAGATGTCCATGCATACAGTGTTACAAATAGCTCCTGTAATAAGGGTTTCAAAGCAGCATCTACAGTGATGTCACTGCCCAAAGCCACGGTTATCCCCAAGTGCATGAGGTGGCTCTTCATCCAAGGGAAGGTATCTGGCAATCCTATTGACCTCTGGTGGACTGACTGACTTGAGGGAAAATGATGTTTTTACTGAGGCCAGAAAAGGAGTGAAAAGTCTTATGGACTTTGTGCACCTCATTTGAGATCTGCTGTTGATACTATATAGTGATCAGTGCACACTAATGCCCATTTCCCTATACTCTCTCACTGCCAACCCTGAATATACTTCTTTTTTTAGAAACGTGACCAAAAGTTAAAATGTGGGTGACAGACAGCCTTGTCTATTGCTTATTCCCAATGGGAAGCTTGATAAAAGGGAAACACTGTCGGTATATCGGCTGTAAGGATGCTCCACAAGTTTTGGACTACATGTCATCAGTTTATTTGGAACATACCAAATGTCTAGCATCTTCCAAATGTTCTGTAACTATGAAAGTGAAGACTTACTGAAAGTCAAAAAATAAGATTTGGGAACTGGCACCTGATGTGCACACATGGTCTATGATGGATCTGCAATCTGTAAACTCTGCTAGAGAAGGTGAGATTAATTGTAGCAATATATGTTTACAAAAGGATGCCAAACTCCATGCATTTACCTTATGTTCTTGGAATAAGTGAGGTGGCCCTACTGCCAGCTAAGTCATTGTCAGTAGTACTAACTGTATAGGTGTTAGCTATTATTCAGAGTTTGCTGCCTCCTGGAAAACTGATCATCTTGCATTTTAGAGCATAAGTGCACGTCTGCTGGAAGACCATCATTCTGTAGACATGTCATTCAGGGTAAACTCCACAGTGTAGAGTACTGCCTCATCAGGTAGAGCTTACTCAAATCCTGCAGTTTTAGGGTGTGTGTGTGTGTGTGTGTGTGTGTGTGTGTGTGTGTATATATATATATATATATATATATATATATATATATATATATATATATATATATATATATAT
>NC_056745.1:737148137-737170637 GCF_019279795.1 Protopterus annectens | reverse complement strand
AGCAAGAATGTTAAAATGTAAATACAAAAACTGCTTTAATATGCAATCTGCAGAACAAGAAGAACTGCTGGACTGCAGAATTCGCTGAACTGCCAAACATCAAATATTTCTGTACTTGTGGATAAAAAAACACATCTAGATGAGGACATGATACAAAGTAGAGGACATCTCTTTGTAGTATGCCAACCAAAATGAAATAAACAACTGAAAACAAAAAGAAAAAAATAAAACAAGACGCTGAATTAAAGAAAGGAGCAAAACTGCTTGCAAAGGGGGTGAAGTATGTACACATTTGTCTGTAATGTGCCCAAATCTCATCTAGTGGCAAGTGTTCAGAAAAAGACATTGTGGAGCTTCCTAAAGACCCTCCCAGTGTCCTTGGTGTCATTAAAACTGCTTCAAGGTATTGTATGTAAAAAAAAATGCTGGAAGTTGCAGTTCATGCAAATCATGTTGTGGAAACAAAAAATGAATCTGTGGACTGGCTAATGTTTTTCAAAGAAGCCAAACTTAGCACAGGCACAGCTTTCCTCCAATGTTAAGGGTATTTTTTTTTTTGGGGGGGGGGGGCAGGTTTGAAGGTTCAAAAACTTTGAAACAACTGAGATTCCAACCCACTGAGTCCTCAACCCTACTAAAATTATCACAAATCTAAAGAACAGACTGCTTGTAACAGAGCTCAAGCACACATCCTGGAAACGTATGCACCTGATGTACAAACATGAGCAATGGGCACAGGGAGAAAAACAGTGTAAAACTGTTTTTCCTGCAGGGGACAAGTTCCCCCTGTGCTTACCACCCTCCCCTTCTTGTTTTATTATTCTCAGTCCACGACTACTGCACTATATAAACTTGAAACTGCACATCTGTCACGGAAGAAAACCCCGACAGAGACACCCCCCCCCCCCCCGCATGCAGAGCATACACTTTTCTTTATTGTTCTCATTCTGACATTAATAAATGCAGAATGAGCCATCAGTGACAGACAATGAAAAACCTCAAAGTAGGATCACAATATAATATGAATGCAACTGCCACCCTGAGCAATTACTGTAATACAAGTAATCGCATATCACACAACTGTAAGTCCTGAGACTCTCCACCAAAACTATTTTTCATTAGTTTCTGTTCCACTTTTATAGAACTGTATCATTAGCAACTCTGTAAACATGCAACAAGAAAACTATGTTGATAACCTTCACTGTTTCCCTATAGAACTCCCCTTCATGAACAAAGCGTCTAACTTAATTTTAAAATAAAGACTCAAAAAATTATTTATTGCCAGGCAAAGCAAACCTGATGTAATTCTGGGCACTTGCAATTTGTCATCTAGTATAAATCCCATCACTGTATAAAACATTCACACAACGGAAAAAGTGAAGAAACTGAGGTCAGGATAACTGGCTGAAATTCCATCACATGAGGAAGACACTTTAAAACCAGTTCTGTTTAGTGAGGCACTACATTGACATCTGCTGAATGAAGTGACTCAAGGTGGCATTTCACTAAGTTGACAGGAAGATGAGGAAAAGTGCCACCTATCTGCTGACAGCCAAAAAGTTTTCAAGAGTTGTACACAGACTTAGCAGAACTAACTCCAGCCATAGCTAAAGGTTGTTTCAATTTGCAGCCCTGAGTACACAGATAACTAACTATTCACTGTGTGTGCATCTGTGTACAGGAATCACAAAAATCAAATTTATCTGACTCCGGGGTGTGTGTGTGTGTGTGTGTGTGTGTGTGTGTGTGTGTGTGTGAGAGAATGTGAAAGTGAATATGTGCAGGAAGCACAAAAAAAAAAAAAAAAAATCAAACTTATCTGTCTTTTATTCTTTCTAACACTCTGCCATTCCTATCTGTGGCTAAAAGACAAGTAGAAATTTGAGGACAAGATCCACAAAAAGTGGCCTAAGTACACAATTACCCAGCCACTAACTTTACAGAGAATAAACAAAGTACAAATCATTGTCAGTTAAGTGATCACAATATTGGTATCAGCAGAGTAGATTCATATCCCCCAGACCCATAATTAGCCATTGCCTGATTATGACATACAAGTAGTCACAAAATCTGTAGTAAAGGAAAAAAAAATAGTCCTATGTGGTACTTATATGCCTGACGTGTATGTAAGCTGGTGTGTGCTTCAGGTGGCCATATGCTTCAGGGATGTTCCTGAACGTTGGAAGGCTGCCCAGATAGAAGGGATCATTGTAGAGAAAGCAGACGTTAATACTGCAATAGTGATCTAATGAATACGATAATAGTGCCTTTCTCAGATGGTCCACAGTAAGAATTCCAGAAATAAGCAACATTCAGGAAATGTAATAAACGTTTTTCCACAAAAGTATAAGAGGTACAAAACCTAAGAGAGACTGGCAATAGGTCAAGATCTTCTAAGCAAAGACCGTCCCAGAAAGTACTCTATCTATGCAACGGCTACACTGTTGCTTCTTTTCTAATAAAATGCAGATTCAAGTGGAGTTCTGCAGTCCTAACAAGCTTGTATGATGGTGCTAGTGATGAAGTGACATTAGATGGCAAGATGTACTGAAGGCAGAGTGCTTTTACTGCTCAGGTGAGTTACTCCAAAGTTAGAAAGCTCCTCTCCAAAATCTGGGGCACAAGATCTGCTGGATTTGATGACATTCTGCACAAATTCAAAGAACGGCCTTCATATTCACTGCTCATTGCTGTGACTACTCTGTCGGACAGGAGCATGCAAGAATCATTGTATCTTACTGTCCTAAAAATGTGAAATGCCCATCAAGCTGAATATATAAATATATATATATATATATATATATATAAATATATATATATATGTGTGTGTGTGTGTGTATATATGAGATTTTAAAATGAATGCTAAAACAATCAAAGTAGAGGTCAGCTTATAAAGAATCCAATATAAAATGCAATATTAACTAAATCTCAGCGTGACTCCAGGAGGGGTTCTTAGCAGAACACTGCAGACAGTTGCAGATTCCGTGGAACTGGCGGATGGTCTATATGCTCTAAGGTCTGGAACATTTGTTTCAGAACTATCTAACAGAAGACAACATAGTGTGTGTGTGTGTGTGTGTGTGGGGGGGGGTCATGAATATTTCATGTAGCTCAGAGGTAAAAAGGAGTTCCACAAAGTTCAATATCTGATCCACTTTTTCCCTGCACCTGTGTATATTCAATGCCTAACAATATAGGGAACTTTTTAGTAGGCTGATGACATAAATATCACTTAACTAGCATCGAATAAACTTCTGGCAGGCTTCTCCGACATTTTGAAAGTTGGCTTCATAACCTACACCACCTATTAAATGTTCACAAAATAAACTTTGCTTGCAGTACCCATTACTACAGTACCTGTATATACTATTGAATAGAGATGACAAGATGTTACACCAACTAAATAAAAATATTTTGGTGTAATAACTGATCGTACATCTTCCAAAGAACAAATTTCTTTAGCAGTAATAAAAAAATGCAGTCTGCTCTCAATGTTTTTACAGGTTAAGCAACTACTCAACTCTCCCAGCTAAGTCCAAAGTCAAAATCCTGTTACTAGTGATCTATTTTTTGGATACATACTCAACAGAAAATTAAAATTAGGGCATGTGGATAGTCACAGGTTGGTACTAGGCTATAGGCCCTAGAGCCTATACAAGCCTAGCCATAATAATTCCCTGGCTATTTCTTCCCACAGTATTTACTTCTTGAAAAAGATTAGTTGTGTAAAATCTTACCATAACCATAGATGTCCCTCTCTTCCTTATTGCAGTATTCTCACATGTGGGATACTCCGCCTCAGGCGACCCGAATTGTCCAGCTCCTGTGCCAAAGCTTAAATCTGGTTGCGGTCAGGTGCATGGACGTCACACGCAGGGCTATAAACCATAGACCATAAATGTGACATCCACATGCACAGACCTCAGAACTGACTGTCCAGTTGAACAACAGTTTAAGGAAAACCGGAAAGATACTATCCAGAGAAGGAAAAGGCCATAAAGGGGGGTTGCAGGGAGGAAAGGAATACTGCAAGATGGAAGAGAAGGACATCTATTGTTATGGTAAGATTGTACAGAACTAATTATGTCCTTCTATTCGCATACTACAGTATTCTCACTTGTGGGAGAGTACCACAGCTCAAGCAGGAGAAAGGGTGGAGGAAGAGGTAGCAGTCTCTAGAAAACTGTGGAAGATGGCTCTTGCAAATCCTGCACTGGCTCTGGAGATGTCCAATTTTGTAATGCTTGAAGATATTAACAGAGGACCATGTGGCTGCCTATAGGACAGTGGTCATGTACAGGCCTTTGAGAAAGGTCCCTGAAGAGGCCACTGCTCTAGTAGTGTGTGCTTTATCAGTGTGGGGTAACTCTCTACCATGGAAAGAGTAACAGAAGATAATAGTTTTGCATAGCCAGGAGGATACTGTCTGTTTGGATACAGCTTTTTCCAGGGCCCTGGAGTGAAATGATAAAACCTCAGTTGCCTGTGAACATCTAGGGAATGGAGTACTCTCTCATTGTCATTCTGTGGCGAAGGGAAAAAAGTAGGTAAATGGATAGACTGGCTGACTGACAGTTCATTGACTTCTGGGCATGAAGAAAGATTGATACTTAGAGTAACCCTGTCTTTGTGGAAGATAGCGTAGGGGTGGCGTGGCCATGAGTGTTTGCAGCTCAGAGACTCTCCTAGCTGAAGTAAGGGCTACTAACAAGCCCGTCTTCCAGGTGCACATCTTTTAAAGTGGCAGAAACTGCTTGTTCTAAGGGGGGAATGGTTGAGTTTCTCCAGTATGAAGTTCAGGTCCCATGAAGGAGGGGTAGATTTTCTTGGAGGTCTGATATGGAGAACCCACTTAAGTTTCACCTCCAATCTTGATAACGGGTGGATCAATAGGTACGCAGGCTGAAATGTTTCAAATGCACTTTCACTGAAGAGTATGAAGGTTCTGATTTTAGGAGCTCACCCACATAGGCTAGAACTAGAGGAACAGCTGCTTGGAAGGATCTAGTTGCCTTTGCAGACACCAACTGCAGAAGCTTTTCCATTTAGATACATAGGATGTCCTGGTTGTGGGCTTCCTGGCCTCCTGCAGGACAGACAGCACATCCTCAGAATAGAGGTGTGTGAAACAGATCAGAATTTCATCACCTACAGGGTTAGGCTGAGGGTTTTCAGATGAGGATGAATGAGGGATCCCTTCTGCTATGTGAGCAGGTCCACCTTGTGAGGCAACTTGTGGTAGAGATAGAAGGGGGAACCAATGCTGCCATGGCCAAAAGGGGGGGGGGGTCACCAGCAAGATTTCCAGCAGGATTTTTCTGAATGAGCGGGAAGCATAAAGCAACAGCCTTTTCCAAGAAATTGAAAAGGCATCCACTTTCCACATTAGTGGAGAGGGGAGTCTGGAGCAGAACAGCTGTAGCTGTCTGTTCTGAAGGGTAGCAAACAGAGCTATCTGTGGGGTGCCCCATCGATGGATGATGTCTAAGAAAACATCCCTGTGCAACACACATTCTTGATGTTGAGAGGATGATCTGCTGACAGCATCTGCCTGGTGATTGTCATGAGATGGGATGTAGACTGCCTGCAGTGTGACATTGTACTGGTTGGCAAACTCCCATGCCTGCAATGCTAGCCTGCACAATAAGTAGGATCTGCCCCCCCACCACCACCACCACTTGTTGACATACCACATCACAGTGGTGTTGTCTGTGAAGACTTGAAGGGGATCTGGGTGTGTTAGGGGGAGGAAGGTCTTTAGAACTAGAACAGCAGTCATTTCCCTCACATTGATATGTTTTCACTGGAGGGAGGGCTCCCATTGAGCCTGTACCTTGAGACCGTTCATAGTGGCCCCCATCCTAGATCCAAGGCATCTGTGTGCATGAATTGCACTGGTGTAGTAGATTGCAGAGGAAGGCCTGGGTTCTGGTTTATTTGTTGGATCCACCACCTCAACTTTTTCTTCAGTCAGGGCAGGAAGGGCACCTGAAATTACAGGGGGTGATTGTGTTGGGACCAGACATAAGTCCCACAGGAACTTCATGTGCAGCCTGGCAAGGGGCAACATAGGAGGAGTAGCTGCCATAAAGCCTAAAAGATGGAGGAATTGCATGGCAGAGATGTGGTTAACTAGAAGTAACCTTTAGAATTAGTTGTTTAGGGAAGAGACCTTGTCTTGAGGATGGAAGGCCTTTATCAAGTCTGTCCTTATTCTGCAGCCCAAGAAGGTTTTAGTCTTGGGATGGATAGGGGAGGATTTTTTTAGGTTGAGAGTAAACCCCAGACTTTGAAGGAGGGACACAGTGAATTGAAGGTGTATCCTGAGAATACTTGCCTCTTCTGCTTGGATGAGGAGGTCATCATCCAGAGAAGGGTAAATGTGTATGCCTTTTGTTTGGCAGTATGCTACTGCTGGGGCAAGACACTTTGTGAAGACCCCTAATACTGTAGATAAACCAAAGGGCAAGGCAGTACACTGAAAGTGCAAGGATGGCAAAGCAAAGCATAGAAATCTCCTGTAGTCTGGGTGAATGGGGATGTGGAGGTATGCCTCCTACAGGTCCCAAGTGGCCATGAAAGCACTGGGTGTCAGTAGTAGAAGGATTTGACGGGATAGCATGCGAAAGGAAGGTACCTCCAAGGAAGGGGATTAGCAGGGACAGGTCCAGTATAGGCCTCCAAGGGCCCTCCTTTTTGGGACCAGGAAGAGCCTGGAGTAAAATCTTGACCCTCATGGTATGTGGGAACCCTTTCTATGGTCCCCTGTGATAGTAAATCTTGGATGATCTCTGGTATCAGGTGGAGCCTGTTTTTTTGGAGGGAGGAGTATGCCTTTTGGACTGGCTTTTACTGCCAAATCATAAGTTATTTTATTTTTATTTATTTTTTATTTTATTTTATTTTACATTTGTTGACCGGGCTGGTCTAGCTGGATACATGTCCATTTTCAGTAGAGGCCCGGGGAGAAAAGCTCCACATAGAGATACATAATAGTACAATTACATAAAAGAAGTTATAGTGTTAAAAAAAATATTTAGGAAATGTAAGATAGTACAGTCAAATCGAAACCCCCCCCCTTTTTTTTCCCCCACTACTGATAAGACCCAGCGGTCTGATGTGACATGTTGCCAAAGAGGTAGACAGTGAGAGATACGGGTAGAGAGGGAAGGTGGTTTAGGCAGTCACACATTGTTTGGTCTGTCTGGAAAGAGCCGCCTGGGGGTAGATTGGGAAGAGGCAGTCCTGGTGGAATGAAAATTTTCTAGACCTTTTCCTGGGTTTTGCGGAGAAAGAGGGAGGAGCAGGTGGTCTCCTAACAAAGGTGGGTTTAGCTGGATAGTTCCTATAGAATTTTGGAACCGGTGAGACCAATACATGTTTGAGGTCCTGAAGTTCCTTGCTTTTTTCCTGCAAGCTTTTGAAGCATTCTGCAGACTGCTTGTCAAAGAGGAATTTATTGTCCAGGGGAGCATCTAAAATAGTCAGGGAGGGGTTGTAGTTTGAGCCAGGAGTACCTGGGCAGTACAGAAGCTGGGACAGCTGATCTGGCTGAAGCCCCAGCAGCATCACAGTTGCATTTTCTAGAATGTCTGGCAACTTGCACTGCTAAGGAGAGCTTAGCGGTAAACCTGGGATTTGGTAGGAGAGTCAGACAAGGAAGAGAGTAATGAAGTTGCCCGAGAGACTAGGTCAAAGGCATTTTAACCATGTGTGTCTGGTAATTAATGCCCTAAAGGCCACGGTGAATGAAGTATAAATCTTCTTTCCCAGTCTATCACTTTGCTATCTTTGTCTAATGGCAGAAGGATCTGGAGCTACTGCAATGACAGTTGGGTCTGCCACAAGTGGCTTAATGAGGTACTTGTGGTAATCTTGGACTTTGTAGAACCTATCGGGCCTTTTAGGGACTGGAGGCTGGGATTCATGGGTCTTACATGCTGAAGTAAAAGCATCCAGGTAAGCTAGAATCACAGGGGGGAACAGGAGAGGGAGACTTGCCTCTGTAGGAGCTCAAAATACCTCTTTTGCACCTCAGTCATCTGAGTGGTAACCCACTTGAAGTACTCCCTCATTTTGGAGATAGTTTCCCTAAGAGCAATATCTTCAGGTGGGGAGTCTCCTTCCAGGGGAGTCTTTGTCTGGACAACAGTACTCCAGGGGGGGATGCCAGCTGAGAAGTGTATGTGACAGATTCATCCAAGGAAGAGGAATCTTCCTCCTGAGTGTGAGCTAGGGGGATGGAAGCAGCTGAAGCTGGCCTAGGGCAAAGGGTAGGCAGGGCTGGGGTATGGAGAACATAGACATTTGTGCTGTAACAGTGACCTGGTTCAAGGCAGCAGAAAGCACCTCTGCACTACCAGGCTATAACTCATTCCACACCTTTCGGCCCCAGAACTTCAAACGAAGCTCCAAAGGCGGCGGTGTTTCCATATTCATAAAGGATGCGCACAACTCCAGACTGGTAGCCAACATAACGCATCAGAGATACTTCAGGTGCAGCTAACACTGGGTAAAACAGTGATTCAGGTTGTAGCCTGCTATAGGTCCCCAACCATGTCCCAAGACCCGCACTCCACGTTCCTAAGCACCCTGGAGAATATTAGGGTCCAATCTAACACTCTCAATAGGCGAGTTCAACTACCCCTCCATTAACTGGGTAAACTACTCCTGTACCAGTACACTTGCCCAACGTTTCCTGGAGTTCATTAATTCCAATGCCCTGGACCAGCTCATTCTTACCCACACTAGAGGTAGCAACATCCTTGACCTGGTCATAACTAACATGGGTGACCATTGCTCTACACCAATAGTCAGCTCCTCCCTGGTTAGATCTGACCACAAAAGTACAGTTGTGTACACTTGCCATAAATGTAGATGTTAGAGTGTATTCACTGTTGTAGTCATTACATTTGGGTAATCCTGCTGGCAGGTTGCCCTCAGTCGGCCTGAATTCCAAAGTCCTGTGTCGGCTGCTGTACCCCTTCCCTGACGTCAGGTCATCAGGGTTATAAAAGCAGCAGCAGACACCATTTTCTTTAGTTTTTCTTTCCCCAGATGTCAAGTGCCCCCTAAAAGGGTAGCCAAAATATATATATATAAAAATACATGCACCAATATAAACTTTACCTTCATCTACAAGCAAATACACCAGATAGGTTGTATAAATCAGAGAAGGAAAGATAGGTTCCATCAGATGAAAGGAGGATGGTAGGTGGGTAACCTGGACTGCAACAGTGAATACACTCCAACATCTACATTTATGTTTAAGTGTACACAACTGTACTATGTTCTTCATGTTTCACTGTTGCAGTCATTACATTTGGGTATAGTCCCAAAGCTATGGCTGGGAGGCTGGAACTAAACAGCATTAGGAGCGGCTATGAGGTCCTGCAAAACTGCAGTGGCACAGCCTGCCCTGGATTTAGAGTAGAGTGGCAGATGACAGTGCTTTGTAAAGGTGTGCGCTGAACTCCATGTAGAAGCCTCTAAAATGTCCTTGGTTGGTACTCCCCTGAGGAAGGCTGCTGAAGTGGCCGCAGACCTGGTTGAATGTGGCCTAATGTCCTTAGGCACTGGCTTGCCATGGTGTAAATAGCAGAAACGAATACAGTGGGCTATCCACTTTAAAATAGTCTGCTTTTAGATAGCCTTTCCTTGTGATCCTGCAGTATATGTCACTAGCAATTGCTCTGTCTTTCTGAAAACTTTGGTTCTGTCCAAGTAGAATCTACGCTGTCTGTGTACGTCCAAAGAATGCAGAATTCTCCCACCCTTGTTCTGTGGATTTGGATAAAAAGTTGGCAGATGAATAGTTTGGTTAGAGCCACAATAGACACCACTTTAGGCATAAATGTTGGGTTTGTCCTCAGAGACCTTGTCTGTATAAAAAATGATAAAAGGTTCCACAGCCATGAGTGCCTGTAGCTCTGAAACTAGTCTTGCAGAAGTTATTGCTAGGAGCAGAGCTGTTTTCCAAGATACAAACTTTATATCAGCTGTAGCAGCTGGCTCAAAAGGAGGCAGGGTGAGTTTTTCCAAAACATAGTTGAGGTCCCATGCAGGCATTGGTGATCTCCTTGGAGGCCTTAAATTTTTGGCTCCTCTGAGGTACTGTTTTAATAAGGGATGAAAAAAGATTGGTGTCTCTGTATTGTAATGAGCTGAAATGGCAGAGGCATGAATTTTAATAGATGAAAAGGATAGGCCCTTCCCTTGTCCAGCATCTCAGTTAAGTATTGCAAAATCTGAGGAATATTCCGCACAGCTGTATCAGTTCCTTGTGCCTGGTTCCAAGCACAGAATCTCTTCCATTTTCCAGCATAAGATTTTCTAGTACTAGGCCTTCTGGCTTCCAAAATGACATCCATCACAGCTTTAGTGAAAGGTGTGTTTTGTATAACTACGTTATCCGCCATGCTGCCAGGTTTAAAGTCCTGAGTTGGCTGTGCAGGATCTGATTGTTTTGCTGTGACAGTAGAGGAGGTATTTGAGGTAAGGTCTAAGCTGGGCATTGAGACAAGTTCCTTAGGACTGGACACCAGTACTGGCGGGGCCAGTCTGGGGCAATCAGTATAATCTGTGGCTTCTCCTGTCTGACATTTAGGAGTACCTTGGGCAGGAGAGGCAGTAGGGGAAATGCATATATGGTTTTTCCAGCTGAAAGATAGGGCTTCCACTTTCCATGCTTGTCTGTGATAAGTCCTTGTACAGAATCTTTTTAGTTGGTAGTTGCTAGGGGAGGCAAATAGATCTATGTCCGGACATCCCCATTTCCTTGTTATCATGCTGAAGACTTGTGGCTCCAGCTGCCACTCGTGGGGATCCATGAGATTTCTGCTTAGTTCGTCTGCCAGAGTATTTTCCCTTCCTTGCAGGAATTGTGCCTGCAGATGCACTTGGTAAGTCAATGCTGTGTCCCACAAAGTCATGGCTAATCTGCAAAGGGGGTAAGAATATGTGCCCCCCTGCTTGTTTATATACCACACGACCGTGGTGTTGTCTGTCCATCAGTAGTTGTCCCGGATGAAGTAGGTCCTTGAAGGTTGTCAAGGCATTTTGAACAGCTAGCATCTCTTTTTGATTGATATGTAGATGCATTTGGTTTAAGGACCATGTGCCCTGAATGCATCTTCCTGCCATGTGGGCCCCCCAGGCATAATCTGATGCATACATTGTTGTTAGTGTCTGGCTGGGGGTAATGTGAATGGCTGTCCCTGGTTTTGGTGACAAGCCTTTGCCCACCATCGAAACTCTTGTTGCAGGCAGGTAATAAGAGTAATCATTGTTTCCAGGCTGTGGCAATGTTGAGCCCAAACACTTTTTAGGTACCATTGAAGTTTCCTCATATGCAGTCTTGCATATGGAATTAGTAGGATGCAGGATGCCATGAAGCCCAAAGCCTGCAGAATTGGGCCTTTGTTGCCAACATATTGAAATAGGTAGTCAGTTGCCTTTGTTTGTCTGATGCGAGATAAGCCATCTGGGCAGTTGTATTTAAGTTTGCATCCAGGAATATTATCTCTTGAGAGGGTACTAGTTTTGATTTCTTTTCATTGACTGTGTACCCTATGCATGATAGAAGTCTTTTCACAAACGCCAGATGCTGTAGAAGAATGTCCTTGTTCTCTGCTTGAATTAGACAGTTGTCCAAGTAAGGATATATTTGTATTCCTCTTTGCCTGCAAAAAGCAATTACTGGTCCAGGCACTTTGTAAAGACCCTGGGCGCAGTAGATAAGTCAAAGGGCAGAGAATTGGTAATGCATTGAGCCAGCCTTGAATTTGAGGTATTGTCTGCATAACTGTCTGATTGGGACATGCAGGTATGCCTCTTTTAGGTCTAAAGTCACAAGCTAAGCGTTCTTGCCCACCATGGGCAAAAGCTGTTGCAAAGCCAACATCTTGAATTTTGGTATATCCAGGAATGTGTTCAGAATAGATAGGTCCAGTATTGGTCTCCAGGCCTTGTCCTTTCTGGGTACCAAGAACAGTAGAGTAAAATCCTTGTCCCTGCTCTTGCTCTGGTACTTGAATGGCCCCCATGTCCACAAGGGATGAGACTTGCTTTTGTGCCTCTCCCCATTGATTTTTTGGCAGACCTGGCCAGCCGTTTGCCTTTGGCAGGGTATGGAAATGGAACTAGTAGCCTTGTGTCATATTTAGAACCCACTTGTCCTGGGTTCTAATTTGCCAATTTTGAGAAAAAGGTGTTAATTTTCCCCCCAAGGGCACTGCCAGGAGATAAGTGCTTGGTGCAAGCAAGGGGAAGTCATTGGGACTGTTTCCTGTATGGTTGTGAATTATCTTCTCCAACTTTGGAGGTAGAAGCACCCCATTGCTTTGACCTGTATGAACCTTGCGCCTGGGATCTGCCTCTAGGGCACCTCGATCTGTCCCCTTTGTGGTCTGTCTGACATAGGAAAGGACCAGTCTTTTGTAGGCCAGTTTCTACTAAACCAAGGGGGCTGTACTTGTAAAAAATAATTGACAGTTTGCATACATTTAGCTTTGTCGTCCATTTTCTTTAACACCTCTTCTGCCTCAACACCAAACAATGTATCATGCTGTAAAGGTGCATCTAATAATTTAACTTTGACATGATCAGGCAGATTTTGTTCCTTTAACCAAGCATGCCTCCTAATTACAGAACCAGTAACAGAGGCCCTGCAGGAGGCCTCCAAAGAAACAAAACCACATTGCAAAGTATGCTTTCCAACTTGTTCAGCTGCATGCAATAAATCCTGCATTTCCTTGTTTTCTGCACATTCAGAGTTTAACATTTTCTGTTTAAGCGATGCCATGACATGTTGATATTTGAGCATATGAAACTGACAGTTTAAGGCCCTTACAGCCAAGGTAGCAGGTGTGTAAACCTTTTTTCCCCATCTATACAGTGCCCTGGAATCTGTCAGAGAGGGTAGGGTTTTTTGCTGCTAAAGCCTTAACTCCTTTGGGACCCTGTGAAATAGTTTCTGGGTCTGCAGCAGGGTTTTTAAAAAGGAACTTATGAGAGTCAGGAACCCTATAATATCTGTCAGGCTTAACAGGAGCTGGAGGTAAGGAGTCAGGGGTAAGACTAGACTCCGAAAACACATAATCTACAATGTCTAACGGGTGGAATGGCTAGTGGCCTGTGTTGAGGTAGTAAAAGGAAATCCCTGTGCCTCTTTTTAGATTCTGAAAAATCTTGGCTCTCCCAGTGGAAATGCTCCCTCATGGTATGCAAGGTTTCCCCAAAAGAATAGTCCTCTGGAGGAAAAGCTGAAAGTATAGACTCTTCAGCATCAGAATCCTCAGAATAAATAGAAACCTGATCTGAAGATTCAGTCAGTCTCTTGCCTAGGCCTCTTACCTGGAGGGGGATGGGTACCCCTTATCAAGGTAATCAAGTCTTTAGCCATTTTGAGCATCTGTTTTTTGGGCACAAAAGCCTGTCCACGTGACTAGAGTTTGTTTCTTTGCATTAGAAGGTGCTTTAGTCTTTGCCTTTGAAGCTCAAGTCGGTTTAATGTAAAGATGTTTAGGTCTGAATACACCCTCAGAAGCCAGTGCCAGCTCAGAGGCTCTGGACCCATCTGAAGGAATAGTATCCGAGGCTCCAATACCTTGAGTTTCCTGCAGCATGGCAGACTCCACGTGGGAGTCGGTAGCGGCCTGCGACTCTAAAGTAGCGGACATCAGGGGCTGAGAAAGCACCTCACTGAGAAATGGCGAATGGCTTAGGAGAAGCTTCGTCGTCTGTTTTGGGCCTCAGTTGTCTCTCTCCTTTTCCTTGCGTTTTTTGTGAACTCCGGTAGTCGGATGACTATCAGATGACATTTCTGGATAATTAAACCGGCGTCCAAAGTAGTTTAAAGCAAAATCATACTGACGCTTAATAGTGCGTTGGTTAAATCTAGCACAAAACCAACAACCAGAAACGTTGTGATCAGGGCCTAGGCAAGGAATATAGTAAGAATGAAAGTCCTTATGAGGTATTTGCTTTCCACAAGAAATACAATTATTTACTTTTTCTGACATCGGTCTGGAGCAAGAAAAAAGTTTCCCCAACGGGGTACTTAGCTTTATTGAAGACATCGGATCTAAAACTCCAACATGAAAATCTCAGGCGTCGGCTGACCGGCACTTGCAAACTGCTTCTGGCACCGTGCAGCAAGAAAGACTAAAGAAAATGGCATCGGCTGCTTCTTTTATACCCCTGGTGACCTGACGTCAGGGAAGGGGTGACAGCAGCCGACGCAGGACCCAGGACTTTGGAATTCAGGCCGACTGAGGGCAACCTGCCAACAGGATTACCCAAATGTAATGACTGCAACAGTGAAACAGGAAGGACATCTAATCACTTTGGAAATCCACAAATCCCACCCCCCAGCAAAGGTAACCACTATGAAAAACTTCTCCAAAGCTAACTTTACGATACTAAAAACAGAGGTGGCTAACTTCACGGCACCCATGCAAATGGAGAATAATTGCATGACTGCAGAATCATACAGCAATGCACTGTACGAACAGGTACACAAAATGCATGGATCTCGCCATACCCAAAAGAACCAAGACACTCTACTCCAAAGAAAGGAATCCAATCTGGTGATCCCCTGTGAAAGGAAGCAAATCTGGTGGTCCCCTGTGATAAACAAAACTCTACAACAGGAGGAGGAAACTGATGCGGAATAAGGTGAAGTCCGAAGACTGGAAAAACTCCCTTATCTGCCTCAAAAAAAAGTTGAGATCCCTCATCAAATCCTCTAAAGCTATGTATGAAAAGAGAATTGCAGCAGACAGTAAAGACAACCAAAAGGCCTTCTATAGGTTCATAGGTTTATACTAGGCTATCTGCCCTAAGGCATTTATACCTTATATGAAAAATACTGTGTCCATTAGTTTGTTGTGCCTCTGTCCAGCAGTGACACAGAGATGATTATCTCCCATCCACAGGTCTAGATTTCTAACAGAGTCAGCGTCACATGGACAGGATTTTATTCCACAGCATAGGAGTCTCTGAGTGATAAATCTATCCCTCCAGCTTTTGAGGTGGAGCATGTCCATTAATTCGGGGTTGGACATGGCCTTGTGTCAGGCACATGTCACCTCTGAGCAGATCGTATGCGACTGAATAGAGCTGGAGTTTCTTCAATCTGGCAGCTTATCCTTTGGTGAGGAACTTTTGGGGTCTCTGGTGAGATACATCCCGAATGGGGCATTGTACTCGATCATTGAAGTAAGGAGTGAAGAGTACAGAACATCTCACTCCTCCGCTAGATCTGGATGATGATCAGGTGGATCAAGGTGTGCTTTTCTAACCACTTTAGCAATGTGAGGTCAAAAAAAGAAAGCACTGTCAACCTGGGTCCCCAGGTCCCTGATAACCTCTTCTGTGCTTAGTGATTACCACCTATATGGTAGCGGTATGACTATACACTTTTTGGCGTTAACTTCAGGCCATGGCTCTGGCACCAGCTATCTGGTCCCTTCTGAAGGATATCCGTGTCTGATGCACTTTCCACTATGGCACCCAGTTTGCAGTGGGTCTGCAAACTTTGTCAAACAAAGTCCTATGTTGGCCTGTACCATATGGGTTTACATTTAAGCTGGTAAAGTTTTTCTACAATACAGTGTGTGTGGGGTATTGTGTCAAAGCCTTACAAGGTCAAGGTAGGCTGTATGGACTGCCTTTCCCTCAATGGCCTTGGTGTGACCGTTTAGAAGGGTCCAATGTCTGCAAATCCCCATATATTTTGTTTATGAGCTATTATATGATCCTCCCATAGCTTTGCTGGTAAGGCTGAGATATGCTGTGTTTTTAGCTTTAGAGAGTAGCTTTCACCTGCGCTTTTGAGATGTCCGGAGCTACACACTCTGGTGGACAGTTATCTCTCTCCATCTGGGAGTTTCCACAGGTTCCTAACATAGCTGAAAAAGGCCTTATGATTGTCCTTTGAATCCATGGCAATTTTCTCTAAAATTGGCCTTAGTTGATTTTATGAGTGCTTTTTACTAATAATGATCAGGGGTGACTTTTTATGGATTTTGTTCTATCATGTAATAGCTTTCAAGAGTCTTGGTTTTATTTGGGATTGCCTGATCCATGCAGTCCTGGAGGTGTTCATAGAAGGCATTTGTAAGTGGGTTGTGGTTTCCACTGGCTCAGGGCCCTTTGAAGGATACCACACCAGTCTTGAAGTAGTGTGAAGTTTGCTTTAGAAGTTCTTCACTATGGTCTTTTGTTTGGGGTGGGGCGGGATGTGGATTCCAGTGAGATTAGTTTATGATCAGATCTCACCAATGAGGGATATACTTCCGTGTGGAGCATTTTGTCCCATGTTTGTGACAAATGATCTAGTATATTTAGCTGTTCCATGGCATTTAAATTTATGAACGAAAGTTAGGGCTTGAGTAATGTTCCCAGTCTATATTTCGGGTAGTTAGTCACCCAATGATGGTGTGTTTGAGACCATTTATACCCTCCCAGGTCTTCAGGAAGGCTGTGTGTGTGTTCCTGAGTTTTTGCACCTGGATGGTTTCCGAGCTTCGGCGCGTGCCACCCAAACCTGTGGGGTGTGGTATGAATATGGATATGGGACACCCCCTTTTTTGGGGCATGATATGAGGTAAAACTAATAATGTGGGTGTGCTCTCAGGGCTCCTTGAACCAGGTTTCAGTTACAGCACAGACATCGATGTCTCCATACTGAGAGAGGGGCATTTGAGATTTAGACTTCTGGCATTGGAGCAGCATTACTGTTTCTTATTTGAGCCTTGCCTAAAAAAGGCTATGGGGGGGGGCAAGAGCCTTGCCCAATATCCTCCCCCCAGGGGGGTGACAGGCAGCCCCCCCTCAGAAGCAGCGGCGTGGCTTGTTGTCATCCCAGGCAGACAGACACTGACACCCCATCCCCTTTGACCAGAACCAGACATTTGATCATCTTGTCTCTATATTGTGGCATCATTCTTGAAGGGAAGATTGCTCTCAGGTTAGGGTTCATACCTGCCTCTTGTTCAGCCTGGTGGGTGGTGCCGTCAGTGTGTCTGACTATAGTCACCTAAGACAAGTATGTTTGGTGTTGTGTATGGCCTTGGGTGTCTTGAGGTAGCAGTTGTTTGGGTGGTGTCTGGAGGCCCTCTGCTCTCTGCTGTTTATTTTTACTTTTTACTCAAGGTCTGTCTTTTTGTGTTGTTTTGTGGTGGTCAGTGGTGAGGTGATGGAGTGGTAGCATTATGGTTGGTGTGTGTGGTCTGTCTCTCCTCCTGTCTGGTCTTGCTAGTCCTGAGTTGAGAGTAGAGTTGAGCTCAGCCAGCAAGTATTTGGCTAAAGTAAAGTATTTGAGGGTTGTGTGTACATGAGGCAGAGAGAGAGGGTGTCAAGTGTACATGGTGCCCAGTTATATTCCTGAGAAGATTCTAGAAGATTGGACACATGGACCCGGAATATTTGACAACTGGACTTTGGAATTGCTAATGAATAATATTGGGGAATAAAAGAGGTGGAAAGCAAGGGGCCAGTGGGGAATTAGCTTTGGTGTAGTGCTTTAGACATTTTTAGTGCTGATTGATATAATTGCAGGTAACCAAGTAACTAAATGCAAAAACGACAAACAGTAACTTTCTTTCAAGTGAAACAAGGAAATAAGTACAGTTAAGTAAAACATCTCCACGGCAATGCCCAGATTTGCTCTGAGCTAGTGCACAATGGTACCGTACACCTCCTATACTGAGCCAACAGATATTGCCAGTATACTGTCCGACAGATTCAGTGGCAACTTTACCCCCCCTCCCCCCAAAGACCAATCACAATACCAGTAGATTGCCAAGCACCCAGTATTACTGCTGCAAAGGTTAAAACAGCACTATCCAAGGCCAAGAATACAGCTTCTATGGGACCCAACAATATCCATGGTTGTGTTCTACATGAATTATAGAGTGAACTGGCACCTCACCTGTGTACCCTGTACAATCACAGCATCACCTCAGGCTTTGTCCCTGCCAAATGGCACACTGCTACAGTCATCTCTCTCCACAAAGGAGATGCAACTACAGACACTGAACTATCGTCCCATTAGCCTGATGAGTCTGATATGCAAAGCTATGGAACACACCATCATGGACCTAATAAATAAGGATATAGGGATTCTCCAAACTCTGGATCCCACACAGTTTGGTTTTGTGAAGGGTAGTTCATACCTGCTCAACTTTTTCGACTTTTCAGTCACCAGAGCTGTGGATGACAGCAAGGTGGTTCATACAGCCTACCTTGATCTGGCCAAGGCTTTTGATACCATTCCTCACTCAGGAATTGGAGAAAAACTCACTAAGCTTGGCATCAACCCCTATATCACTAGGTGGATTGCAAACTGGCTCACAGATAGAAGCCACAGTGTGAAAGTAGCTGACTCAAAGTCAGACTGCAGATTAGTCACGAGTGGAGTCCCACAGGGTTCGGGTCCTCTCCTGTTTGGTATCTACTTCCCTCATGTCCAGGCCAACACGAAGGGACTCTGGCTGACAAAGTTCGCAGACTATTGCAAGTTGGGAGCTATTATTAACTCCACAAGTGATATTGACATTGTACAGAATGGCCTCACTGTGACCAACAACTGGTGTCAGAACCATGGCCTTAAGCTCAATGCCAAAAAAATGCTGTCATCCCCTTTGGGAAAAACCCGGTTCCCATGAATTACCACACTGATGGTAGTCCACTGACCACAGAAGGCATTACAGGAGATCTGGAATATAGGTTGACAGCAACCTCTCTCTTGATCACCACATTGCAACTGTGGTCAGAAAGTCCTAGGTGGCACATCTCATTACTAAGGGTTTTGCATCCAGGAAGAAAGAGGTCATTGCCTCTCTCTACTCTTCCCTCATTAGGCCAATCATAGAGTACAATGCCCCATTTGTCATGTACCTCACTAGACACCTGCAACAACTGGAGAGGCTGCAAAAGTACCTCACAAAGAGGATCCTAGGCCTTAAACACGTGTCCTATATGGACAGACTCAAAAAAGTCCAACTATTCTCAGTCTCCCATCTCCTACTTAGAGCCAATCTCTGACTCAGCTCTGTTAGAAATGCTACATCTAAAGAAATCCTAATCCCTCCGCACCACACGCTCCAGAGACCTCAACCTCATTACCACAATTAACAGAACATGCTGGAGGAGAGGTTCATAACCCAGAGACTGCCCATGCTATGGAACAGACATTCCATACATGTCAAGCAGAGTACCTCACTGACACTCTAAGAGAAATCTTGATGAGTGGATGGGAAACAGAAAATTCACCCCAGGAATAACTCCAGTGGCTCTTATTCGACAGAGGCACTGAGAACTAAGGTCAAGTGGGACTAGGCCAGGGTAATCCCATGGCTAGGCTTGTAAAGACCCCAGGGCCATTAGCTTAGTACACACCTATGAACCTATGAGAGGCAGTAGGCCTGAGGGCTATGAAGGCCTGATCAAGGACTGGGGAAAGGTTTGCCAGTCTGGCTGGTCTTTTGTAGTGGTAGACAGATGTTTAGTTTTTCTGTTTTCTCTTCAGAGGGGTTGCCTTTTAAGTTGTGTGGGAAGAAGGCCTAGAATCAGGCTTGTGGCCGAGGAGCCCTGGTCTGAAACTGTAGTCGGCTGTCAGGTCAAGCCAGGTTCCCCCTCGACATCAGTGTTTGCAGATGTCTCAGTAACCTCCGAGGACATGTCAACGGGAGATTCTAGGGCTGCTTCCAACAAGGTACCCGCCGAAGTCGCCAGTTCTTCCGGACGTCCCTTAGCCCCCTAGACCGGTAAGCTGGCAGAATGTCTGACGTCAGAGGTGCAGTAATAGAAGGCCTTGAAACTCTGGCCTTCTTTTTAGGTGGCTCCGCTGACAAATGGTTCAGACTCCATACTAGGGCCAAACGCTTTTGTCATTGATTTTCCACGAACAATTTAAGGACTACTAGACGGCTGCATAGCGTTTATGGGACAAACAACTGACAAATATTGCAGGCCATGGGATTGGCCTAAATAGAAAAGACAAAGCTCATGGGAATCCTTGTGGGAAATTTGCCAAATGCACTTAAATTTTCCCTTCCTAGATGACATTGGATAGAAAAATGCAACAGCTGCCACAGCCTAAGTGAAAATAAAGATGATTTCCCAACGGGGTACTTATCTGTATCGTCTTCCAAAGAGTGACATGAAACAAGCAAGCTGACGTTTGACTGCAACAGAGTTCTGAGGTCTGTCCGTGCTGACATCACATTTATGGCCCATGGTTTATAGCCCTGCATGTGACGTCCCATGCACCTAACCGCAACCAGGCTTAAGCTTTGGCATAGGAGCCGGACGTTTGGGTCGCATGAGGTGGAGGATCCCACAAGTGAGAATACTACAACATGCGAATAGGACATCATGGTACTTCACTACTAATTCTGCATCTAGTGTCCATTAATGTGATCTACTCCTTAACTGGTCTTCCTTTAGACAAAGCCTTTATTACAGCTCTCCAGAAAGAGGTAATGCCAAGTTCAATTACTGACCTACTTCATACAAATTTTTCCTGGTTAGGGGTCGCCACAGCAAATCACCTTGTACACTCATGATTAGCAGTGAAGTTTTACAGTGTCAAGTTGCCAGCCCGGCACCAAGCCTTCCACAGAAGGCACACACATGCACACACTCCCGCCTAGGGCCAATTTAGAGTGTCCAATCGACCTATGATCTTAAATTCACTACTAAAAATCCCAGAACAAAATCCGATAGCTGTGAAGTTACAGTTAGCCCAATTTGAGTATTGTGTGACCTTGCCCAAGTCACTCAACCAGACAGTGCCTTGTAACAACTGGGGATTTTGGCTAGGTTCCTCAATGGTCCTATGGACTTGAAACATGGAAACTACATAAAAGACTGAATCTGCAATAAATCTGCTGAATTTATCTGTAACTCTATACTAAGGGCCCATCACTGCGATCTATAAGTAGCAACCAAACTGACAATTGCAATCTACTCAAGTGTTCGTTTAGACAGACTTGGCTGTGATCACTTACAAAACTATGCCAAGCAGTTTCTCTGTCGTATGCTCACACCTCATCTGAGATGGGCAGGTAACCATCTCCTAAAAAGAACCAGAAACTTCAATTTCTTTGGATGGCGCACTCTTCAGAAATACTGCAAGTCATACCTAGAACCATGTCCTTTCAGTCCAAAATTAGGTGTCACAGCCATACCTCACAAACAATTAGAACAAGAATTCTGGTCAAAGCCAAAAATAATGGGGAAACAAAAGGCCCAAAATCATGGACAGATTTTTAAATATTACTTGTATAAATTTATAATGCTGTGGTGGTACAGCGGTAGCGTTGTTACCTCGCAGCAAGAGGTTCTCCCGTTCGATTCTCGGCTGGGCATGGGAGTGCCTTCTGTGTGGAGTCTGCATGTCCTCCCAGTGGTTGGGTAGTGTTCGAAAGACATGCGTGCGTAAATGGGCGTGCCTTCACTGAAGGTTGGGCGTCGAGCTGGCACCTTGGCGTTTCATAAAAATCTATTGCCAATCATTAGTGGACCTGAGTTCCGCTGTGGCGACCCCTTACCGGGAAAAGCCGAAAGACAAAACTTGTATAAATTTATAAAGATATTAAAATAAGTTTGGCACTACAATGCATTCTCTGAAGGACATGAAGCTTGAAACTCAAATGTCTGTCATTTTTAGTGATGTCCATCCTTGATGATTTGCCTAAAAGCCACAAATTTTATGAGGAACAGACCAAAAATATGAAGCAAAAATCCGGTCTTTCTGCAAAATTCTGGACAGCTGAGAGATTACTGTCCCAGCAATCTACATGACTAAGAAAATATTTTCACTTTACCTTGACAATGAAATGACATCCAAAAAATGTATAATTTAAAAATTTTTTTGTTGAGCACCTCTATCTTGCCAAGTAAATTAAGCTCTAAACCTTAATCAGAATCAGCATAGCTTGATGGCCTTTGAAATGCTGTATTATTTTCCTGTGACAGTAAATTTGTTTTTCTCCAGAGAGGCCTAGTTTCTAGCAATGTTAACTGTATGTTGCTTTAGCATGAAGTTTTAACAGTTACAGCAGTTGAGTACCACTTCCGGTTTCATTTTAGCACTACCTGAATGAAGTATTTTTTTCTGCGTACAAAGCATTCTCTGAAAATGAGACAGCACAGCTGCATATGCCAGTAATCAAAACATCCACATGTAACCACACTCGGTTCAATGAAGGAATGCATGGTTTCTAAGCTATAATGACAAAAAAAGAATGCATGTTTTGATACTGCTAAGAAAGTACTTCGTAAAAGACAATAGCTGTCTGGTAGCTTACAGTACTATTTGCATTACAGAAACATACCCTCTACTGCCATCTCTTGAATATAGCTGGAACCATATTCTATACAAAAGCCTTTTGAAATCAGCAAGACCAGGTCTCACCAGTTTCTTGTTAACAAGGTAGTCGTGAGCAACCTAAGAGAATAATTCTAAAAAGGCAATGACAAAAAAGACTT